>NC_090875.1:14755298-14767798 GCF_036669935.1 Montipora foliosa | reverse complement strand
AAATGGTTTGAGAAATCAGTACGTAATGACATTTCTTTCCGTTCCCTACTGGCTGCTTTTTCTGGTTCCGCGCGCTGCAAAGGTATACAAGATTCTCCGAGCAATTGCAATAATGTAACGAAAACCTTGGCAGCTATCGCGTTCGTCAGCTAGCGATGCAAAATAATATTGCATAATCTTTTCGAGTAGTCCGTACGCTGACGTACGGACAGTCTTCAAATTGATTCCATAAGTATACGTTACTGAAATGTTTGGTTAATCTGATTATGCACTAGTCCATTGAGACCTGGGTCCCCCTACTCCTGGGACTTAGCGGGGGTGTGACATTTTAAAATATTAAGCGGCCACTTTCCATTTCCTCGAGGGTGGCTGCTAAATAGGGGTTCGACTGTATTTGTACTCACACCCCAGGTGAATCGTTGAAAATGAACATTACTTTTCAAAACGTCCTTAAAGGAATTTTAAAAGCCAATATCAAATTAAAAAGTGAGTTATTTCCCTTTTTTTCATTTAGCTTGTAAAACAAGAAAAGATCGGGGAAATCTTCTCCAACGTCATTATGACAGTACAAGAAAATATGGTCGCTAATACCAGTCCTTTTTTCTCATTTTTAGAAAATTATTTTTAATTTCTCTTCAACAGATAAATTCAACATTTCCTGTCCATTGTTCCTGAAGAAACAATTAAAAAACAATAATTTTCACCGTTATATAAGTGACAAAACCCTCTCAATTTATTTCATATTCAACTGTTTTCGCAAAGGGACGGATTAAAGTCTTGCATGGGGACATTTTAATTAAGGAAGAACGAAGAGGAAGGAAGAACGAGGTGAGTGAAGCATGATTATTCTTTCGATTAATCGGTTTAATTTACCATAGCTTTCAAGCTTTCAAGTGTATGATTTTCTCTTTGGTTTGAAACTTGATAAAAATGAAGTTTTTTTTCAACTAAAAAACGATAATTTAAGGATTTAAGGGAAGCGATGATCCACTGACTGTTTCCTTTAGATTGCAACTTAAAGTTTTACTACTAACAGCAGATGTGTAAAGTTCAGTTGCGACTGAATAATAACAGGTTATTAGATACTACTTATAAAGATGGTTGGTGTTGTAGATAATTAGTGGATTTTTCACATGAGTAAATTAAGCAGTGAAAAGATTGCAATTAATCTTATTGCTGTTTTACGGTAAGAGGAGGAAAAAAGGTTTGTCTTACTTGAGTACTGAAAAAAGTCAAGATCAAGTTTATTGATTATCTTAGGCACATTTGCCATATTGTCTCCGCCCCCAATCCTAGTGAATTCAGATATCCCTTTGCATGGGATATCGATTCAAGTTAGATTCAATCGGTAATTCATCAAATTTAGTTGAATTTGCGTTGTTATAATGTCATAGTGCAGAACAACTGAAAAAAACCAGTACTTTAATTGTTGTATTTGTCTTCAAGTTTAAAGCAAGTCCCACAATCATCGTATCTGTATCTTTCAAAATTAGGTTTAAAAAACTTGATTTCAAGATGTTAATTTTAATATAAAATTGGCTCTCGACCTTTTATCTCTTGGTTTATTTGCTCGTTCCATCTCGAAATGGTTGTGGTGTGACAAAAAAAGCTCTATCCAAGAGATGAAACTAAGTTTTAAAAACAAGAGACATTTCGGAATAAGATCTGTAAGCGCGCATAAATTATCTGGTCGACGTTTTTTCCTTAGCAAAAAGATTGAAAGCCATTTGGAAAAATTAAACAAATCAAATTAAATTTAAAAAAAAATTAAGAAGAAAACATGTCATGGTTTGGGAAATTTTGTCTTTCTGAAACTTTCTTTGTAGAAACGTGACAAGACAACTCTATTAAAGTGGAAAGATATTGCAAAGGTAAAATATTACTGGGAATTCTTGTCCAGTTTGTTTGATACTGACATGGGAAAGTTGTCAAAAACGCCTCGGCTCAGTGCTTGCTTTTCTTGTGCTTTTGCACAATATCTGCTCGATCAAAAAGTCTTAATTTTGCTGTGACAAAGGACGATGAAGGCTTAGCACTTAATACGAAGCAATAGAGATAATATTGGGCCTTCTTGAATCAATCTCTTTGTTAATTTTTTATTGTCTGCGATTAAACATGCACTGGCGTTTTCGAGGAAACATTGAAATATTGTGCTCTTAATTTCAGTCCTTTGTGGGGTCTCTGTTACCGTGAAAAAATAACGTTATGTTGTTTAAAAGCATTTTTAAATTGAAAAAGAATGATAATTTCCTTTTAAGCCCGAAATATGCTCTTTTAATTCAGGAATATTTAGTTTTTCTGTCTCATGTTAAAAAGCAACGGTGTGGACAATTAGGTCAAAATGGTTTCATTTCGAAGAGATATGGCCAAGTCATTGATATCTTTGAATGCAGGTTGGTGATATTGTTCAAATTTGGCATCAGTACGAACATTAAACTAAGAAAAACGGTTGCTCCGGCGATTCTTTGTGATATCATGACCACTTCTAGACTCAAGTTCTTTTATGTTAGATCAATAGATATATTAGCAATAGAGACCACACTCTTTCGTCCCTTCTTGAACTAATTGTGAATGCCCTACATCACACAGACCCGGAAGTTAAATGATTGCCATGGCAACGTCGCTTAGCTTCGAGTCTTGTTTAGAAGTCTTAGAGTCCTGCCCGATGTGCATTATGGGTGTCATGTTTGAAGAAAATCGTACATCACTTACTTTGTCCTTTCCGAAATACCCAACATGTCAGTAGTTTTTGAAAGTCTCGAAACTGTGACAGTCCCAGTCAGGCATGCAGAGAGAAACCATTCAGTGTATTACTACCCGCAGAACTGAAGAGATTTTCTATGAATCGATGAATAAAAAAAATCACATTTTCTATCGACGAAAATTCTTTTCAGTAAACTAGAAAACTCGATTTTGCCAACTTTTCAAGTATGTACACCTACATTGTAGCTCCAAAGAGTTTTATTTCCTCAAAAAATATACATACATCGTAGAAATCGTGGATTTAACCAAACCCAAAATCATTTTTCGCAATCGTACGCTAAAAAAACTGCGTTAACCCGTTTACAACAAGAGGAATTTTAGAGATTTTAAAAAGTGAAATCTAAATTTTGATTTTAAGATCAGACCCTCCTAACGAAAGGCTCTCTCTCTTAAGACATCACGTTTCAGGAAAATGACCATACTGTGGACACTGGTATTGGCAATTTTCACATTCAGTTTTCCAACTTTGGCCGAAGGTGAGTAAATAAATGTTTGATTTATTTTCATGACAAAAAGATCCATTTCGCTCTAGGGACCAGGAGTAGACCTTCATTTTCGATGCTAAATTAATCAAGTCTCAACGCTACTTGGACGAAGATAAGTACTTTATTATATATGGGTTATTGACCAAGCCTTTTTGGTCAAGATGGTTGGATATTGGCCTCGTTCTTTCTTTGCGTGTTTATGGATCTCGACTTCGTGTCGCTCCATAAACACACAAAAAAAGAACTTGGCTCGGTCAATAAAGGATTTATTATATGGAAAACACCAAAAATGATCTTTGATATTGCGGGACCGAGCGAGGAATCCCGAGCGGGCAAGATAGCTCCATCTTGCCCGCTCGGGTAGCCAATCACTTCGCAGGATTTGGCTCATCTTGCCCGCTCACAGAGCTAGTCGTATAATAATTGGGGATACTGTCAAGTAAATTATATAAAATTAAGGGAGATCACACCAAATGTTGGTCTTTGATGATCGAAGTAACCCGCGAAAAACCTCGAGCAGAAGAGTAGAGAACTAACAAACTCAACCCTCGTATCATGTCCTGCGAGTCCGCGAATCGATCTCGCGTGATCTCACTACTACCGAGGAAATCATCATAATCAGTCGAGCCAAGTTTTGTATTTCTCATCAGATTATTTACTTTGCAGTAATGAACCTACTCAGGCCAGAGGTTATAGAAAGTCGTTCTATATATAAGCATGTAGACTTTTCCTAAAAGAAAAGAAGAAAATCACGCGACAGTTTTCAAAATTCTCTAGAGCTCTAGTTCGTGGAAAAATAGGGATATTTTGTTAGTTTCTTGAAATATTCTTTCGCGTTCAGGTTCAATGCCAATAAAAGACAGAAGGATTATACTACATTATCACAGTTAATATTCTTTTCTGTCAGTATTGTCTCAGTTGAAAAAAGAAAAGAAAGAGGTCTATATTGGCAGAACATATCGTCCACTTTGGGCTAAAAAATGAGCTCAAATGGGATATTATGACAAGTTAAAATGGCAATAAATAATAAACAAAAAGGCTTTGTACGCTTTCCACAATACTTTTCATACCTTCGGACGAACAAAAATTACTCCTGTTTGAATATGTTGTGATTAATTAAAGACTCCTTATCTCACCGAAAATTTTGGCTCAGTGACAAATCAAGGACATTTGCCTGGTAATTCTGTATTAAACAAATGAAGTTAATCCCGGCCACGTCACATTAATTAAGGCATGTAAGCTCCACAAGGGGCCAAAATGCCTGAACTGTATTGTACATGAGCCTTCAACCTTGTCTAATTATTGTAATTGTTATTATTACAGCTCCCAGATTGTACTCGCGTTCTGAGTAACTATGCCCATTGACAAATTTACAGAGCAGTTTTCTATACCACGGTCCATCATAATCTAAAAGATTGTTTTTGTTGCTCCCTTCAGAGACCTAAACTCGTTTTCTTGGGCTGTACCATAACTGCATAAGTTACGATAATTCTTTACTTCAATATATGGTCAAGAGTCCATCAGAAAAGAGTAAGATTTACCAAAAATTGGCCCAGTCCCCATCAGCGTCAGAGAAGTGTCTATTTGAAATCCTAGTTTTGCGGAAAAAATAAACAATAGACCAAGTCGGCTAACTCAATATTGTTCCCAATTTAATCCCTTTAGGAATTGAACGTTTTGCTCCAAATATTTCAATATCATTTAAATGCGAATGCTAAATTATAATGCAAATACAATGCACAGAGAGTCTTAACCCCAGGAGATTTGAATTAGGTTCAACATTTAGTCTATTGTTTATTTTCCCGCAAATCTTGGTTTAAAAATAGACACTTTTCTGACGCTGATGGGGACAAACCTGATAACAAGAAATGGACTCTTGTTGTTGTCCAATTGTGCTTAAAATGAAATGGAAGGAAAAAAACGCATGCGCATACGGCTTGTAGTACTGACCTTGAACCCTGTTCGCTAGTAAGAAATGCATAATCCGAAGTTCACTTCCATGGAATTTTCATGAGATGAAAGTTAAGAAAATCATCACATTTAGACATGTAACTTAAGCAGGTGCAAGCAAGCCTAATACATCCAGGCCTGAACGGTACTCGAACCTTTTGGTGTCTCAGTTGGTAGACCAGAGTAAGTGCCGCTCGGGCAGTAGTCACGTGATGAGACGGCCATGTTGATGCACAAAACAATAGCACTGAAATTATGGCTCATGTTTTGCATTATAATAGAGACAAATTCCCAAAAGATATTTTTCTCTATTGTTGTGTGCAACAACATGGCTGCTGTGACGTCAGGCGAAAACCATCTAGCGGTAGATAAGTTTTCACGTTACGTCATCGCCGCCATGTTGGTGGACGAAAACAAAAGATCTCTCATTAGCTTCTTTTTTTCGTTCACCAGCAATTGTACATTACATCATGTTATCTGTGTCTGAAAACCATGTACTAGGACTATGTAACGGTATTTTCACAGATCAAGCTATTTTTAGACGAGTTCTTAAACTTGATTTTGCTTGCACGAGTGACGTCTATTCTAAATCCCATGGGTAATAATTTTTCATGCAAGACTTATGATTAGTTGGAAAGGTCTGGTTTTTCGGGAAAGTTAATCCAAAAATAACTCGGTCTTTTAAAATGCCTTTTCATAAATGCAATGAAGTTGTACGTTCCTACTCATAATAAAATCGTAGAATTTTCGTATATCGTTTGATTAACATGATTTGCCTTTTTTCCTCTTTTCTAGTAAAAGTTACATCTTCGGGGTGTTTTCAGGAGCGCTATTATAATCGGCTATTCCCCATTGTATACCTTGACTACAGATATCAAATCGATTGGAACTTTTATCCGAATATGAGTCACGTGATTCTAGCCTGCGCAAAGGAGGCACTTGCGCATGAGTATACTTATTTTGCTATCACAAACTATGGTGTTTGTGTCTGGGGACCCAATGGAGACAGCATCAGCACCGTAGCACGTGCGGTACCCTGGTGTTTTCACGGCCTCGGAGGTCACTGGTTGGTTTCAGTCTACAACGTTAGTAGATCCTTAAACGGTAAGTGTAGTGCACCGATCTTAAGGTACGACCAATTACTGCGATTTTTCATAATTCTGCGGAATCTCACCTTCAGAGCTAAGCGCCAAACTGCGTTTTGGCTTCCATCAATCGAATATAGCTGGGAAGATCGACTCCACCTCCGAAAAGTGAATTGGAGTTTTTGTTTAGTTCACAGCTCAAATGCCATCATGATATCCTTTTAGAGGTTTTTCAGTAAAAAGATTCCCTTTCGCTTTCCATCGGCGTCGAGTTCGAAAGTTCGAATTTGCCGTGGGAACCAAAGATGCTGGTTGGTTGATGACCACGCACCGGTGGCTCAGTTGGTTGAGCATCGGGCTGTCATGCGGGAGGTCGTGAGTTCGACTCCGGCCGGGCCAACAATCAGGGTCTTAAAATAACCGAGGAGAACGCGCTGCCTTTGTAATTACCTCTGAAAATGGTTTGACTTTCAAGTCTTCTCGGATAGGGACTGTAAACCAGAGGTACCGTCTCATGGCCCTCGTTGGAAATTAAATAATACGGGACGTTATAGAAACCGCTCACTATTCGATAAGATTCCCTTTATAGTCCCCGGTGTTGTAGTCTGACCTTATCTGGACGAGGGCATCTATCACCTCCTAAAATTATTTGTAAACTGCATAACAAGCCGTCTGGTTTAAGTCCCCTGCAAAGCATTGTAAATCAGTCCTGAAAAGCCCCGAGGGGAGAGACTAATAGCTTCACTTCATTGGTGGGTTATTTCACCCATAAATTGAATTAGGCGTCCGTAGTTTCGGATCAACTCTCGACTTGTCGTCGGAAGTATGATTGATGGAAGCCAAAACGCAGTTTGGCAGTTGGCGCTTGAAGACGAGATTTCGCAGAATTATGAAGAGCGTAGTAAGCAAGCCGAGAGAGATAGCCGTGAGCTTATTTGTACAATGCAGTAGAAGCATGCCACGAAACATATGTTTCCATGAGGTTATCAAGAGGTAGCTGACTACGCCAAATTCTGCTAAATTCTTAAATACGAGAGATATTAAGCGCCTGCAAATTTAGTAAATAGCAGAAATTCATAGCTTGGAGCTCCAAAACTGGGACATTTAAACAAACCGTTTTATCAAAGAAGGTGATAAGGGGGACGTTTCAAGTGTTAGCCCTTCGAAGGAGCGAAAGGTTCGTGTTTCAGTGCCTTCCAACGCAAAACCACACTTTCTTCATTCGAGCTATTTTTAGACAGTTTAATCAAAAAGTCATTAATAATTTAAACACCTAACAGCCTATTTAGACACTGCTAAAACATCACGTGCACAGGAACCCATGACCCGGAGCCTACAACTCTACTGTGTTCGTGTAACGGCGTTTTCACAGGCCGATTTATTTTTAGATTGAATTTCCCGTGAATGAGACTCCTACAGGAGCCCGATGACCAATTACAAGAAATTCAGCTGACGTCATAGGGTCACCGAACCGGAACTGCCTTTGTTTTTTGACCTAATTCGCGGGAAGGGCTAGTTTAAAAATAAACCTACTTTTGAAAACGCCGTTTCATAGACACTGTATGGAGGTTGCACGCTCCAGATGGGCTCCTGACGTGCATGAGCTTTAAACCCGATTAAACACTCCTCAAGTGAAGCTGTGACCCTCGCAGTTATGAACGCAATAGGCCTTTTTCGAGTTCATGTCTGCCTCCTCTTCAAAGCGAGTCTAAGTGCGACGGTTTTTCTTATCAAAATTAGTTTTCATTCATATGTTAAGTAGAACTAATTACGATCACAAAAACTGTGCAGTTAGACTCGCTTTGAAGAGGAGGCAGACATAAACTCGGAAATGGCCTCTTTTAGCAATTTCGTAGGGAGTCTGAAAAATTCGAGATTTCAACAGTGACCTCGCGATGCCGATGTGACGCTCTAGCCAACTGAGTTATGAAGCCACTAATGTTGGCAGCTGGTCATTTGTTGGTTCTAATGTTCCCGTGATGAATGAATCAACGAATGAAATAAACCCGATAGAACATTGCTGCTCATTTGTTAAGCAGAACATAAATAATGCGCCATCCAAGCGCAGACGCTGCGGTAATCATTGATAATACTAGGAATATGATTGGCTAGCAAGCACCCCATGTGCTTCTGACCTAGTCTACAAGAAAGCTATAATTAAAACGGATAATCGCCGGTCCTGGTCCTGCACTTTTCCACATACAGTCAACTCTCGCCTTTTCGGACACCCCGCTATTACGGACGCTAAATGACGTCCCCGAGCGTGTCCGCTATAACAAGAGTTGACTGTAGGCTGAGTGGCGACAACAAAGTTTAATAAACTTAGTTTATTAAACTTTTTCTTCGATTGTTCTCTTCATTGAGATATCATCTGATTCCTTTTGAAGCCTTCGGTGTTTGGACTTCGTGGGGAGTATGGAGCACATGTTCAAAAACGTGCAATGGAGGCCAGAGAACTCGTCAGCGCATGTGCCGTGGAGGCAATGATTGCAAAGGAAACAGTTCCCAATCCCAAAAGTGCAGCAATAACGAATGCGTAATTCCAGGTATATAGGCTGCTCTATGTTTACGTTTTCAAGTTATCGTAATTTAACGCCACAAATTGCGAGTAGTGAACAAAACATGGTAGTAATAACAATTGAATAAAATCGGGAGCTCATCAAGCTATCTCTACTGATCCTAACCCTAACCTTAAGTCAAGATCTCGCATTATAAGCGGGATCTCGTCTTACAATGCGAAATCTCGACTTATAATGCGAGATCTCGACTTACAATACTAGATCTCGATTTATAAGTCGAGATCTTGACTTAGGGTTAGGGTTATAAGTCGAGATCTCGAGTTATAAGTCGAGATAGGAAATTCTCGACTTGCAGAAAATAACAACACCAGCATGACCCTTAAGGGCCACCGTAGAAATAAGATAATTCTCGTGGGAAAAGCCGGTTCCTAAAAAATAAATGCACTCGGGAAAAGGTACGTTGATGCAATAAATTAGTGTTACGCGTTATAGGTCGAGATAGGAAATTCTCGACTTGCAGGATATAACAACACCAGCATAACCCTTACTGGCCACCGTATATTTCCGTTGACGCAGAGGTAGCTCTGTTTTGACTGCCTTTTACAACAACTAGCTTGCTGAATCTCCCAAAGGAAGCTTTCTATAAATAAATCTATCCGGGAAAGGGTTGACTTCTACGCCACGGATGGGAGATAGAGTCTCAACTTGATAAGCTCCTAAAAAAACTGCCACATTTAGTCCAAGAAGTAAAAATATAAGATCAAGGGTGTGTAAGAATTGTAATACATTTGTGTATATTCAAGGACCAAGTTTGACTGAATTGGTGAATTGGTGTCATAAAGGCATATACATGTACATATTTAACAATTATCTTGCGAAATCGCTCGGAATATCGCCTGATACTTAGCCGATGAGGCCGTCGGCTGAGTTGGCTAAAATCAGGTGATATTCCACAAGATTTCGCAGGATAATTGTTTTATTGTTCAATACATTGATGACAAAGCACAATTTTCTACGTTTATCGGGAAAAAAGCTAGAAAAACTACCATTTTTCGCCTTAACACACAAAAGTACGTCTATCGCAGAGTACACACGGCGAATATTGAGAGCGCTATGGCCATATTTGGACATTGTCACAATGTGTTGAATAATAAAGTAACATATACACCATCCAGAGTACAAAATATACTCCATGTTCAACGTATATGGGCAAGAGTGAATTAGATAAGGGTGCTGATCTATAACTTTACGGTCTTGCCCCAGAACGGCCACAAATGGATCTTTTTTTAGGTACACTTTGCGCGCGAAACAAACAAAGGGCCGCCAATTTTAACCAATCAGAAGAACCAATGTCACGCGTGACATCTTTTGCAATGTTTTTCCAGGAACATGACAACTGATTTTTGCGGGAACGAGTATTCTGAAAATAGACTCATTTGTGACTGTGCTGAGGAGCCCACCTATGCCATAACAACGCTCTTACGTAATTCACTCTTGATACAGGCTGACGTTTTGGTACCCGCCTTTACTTAAACTAACGACATTTATTACTCTCCTTTTTTCGAGTTAATGGTGGCTGGTCTGCTTGGGAAGGCTGGAGCCGGTGCAGTCTCACTTGTGGCGGTGGATTTCAAACACGCATGCGCACTTGCACTAATCCACCTCCGTCGTCGGGTGGAGCTATGTGTTCGGGAACTAGTTCTCAGTCCCAACCCTGCAACACGAATCACTGTCCAGGTAATTGCCAAAGTTCACTTCCACAGTTCTTGACGGTAAGTTTAAGATCACCTGTCAGAAAAGATGCCGTGTGAATACATTTCACACGACGACTCTTTTCAACTTTTTACCATACTGAACAAGAATACTGAAATAGACCGCAGTAACAAAAACATTCCTCGGACGAAGTATTCAGTATAAACTTTCAGGGAACATCAAATGACGATTTGACCACAATTGCTTGTTATCTCGAAATTTGATTGGCTAATTTGCTGTCGATAAGAATCTAGACAACGCTTCTTGCGTCATGCTCGTGTCAATGTGCCACGCAGTTGTAATAGCTAATCAGGAACGCTCACTTTGTAAAACAAACCAATCAGATTGCGGAAGAGTTATAGACCACGCTTGCTCTTTCTTTGTGTGATGATCTTGGATCATAATCTTTCTTTGGCGTTTAATATTGTGGTAAAAACAAGTCGAATGTAGTTCAGTGTTGTCTGTATTATTTTCAACTACAATATTGTTCATCACAGTGGTCAAAATTTGTTGTGGGCTCACTCGGCCGTGCCTCGTGAATCCATAATTGCTTAAATTGATCCTTAAGAACAAAATCAACGTTTTGTCAACCTATATTCAAACGTCAAGGAAAATAATTACAGGCCTTGTTGTTGCAGATGCGAAGAAATCTCTTTGTGTACAACAACAATTAGCTCAACACCTTATATTAACTACTTTTTCCTCTGCTTAGTCAATGGCGGTTGGTCCCTCTGGGAGGCCTGGGGCAGCTGCAGTAAGTCATGTGGTGATGGGTCACAAGTGCGCATGCGCAAATGCACCAGCCCTCCTCCAAGCAATGGCGGAGCACTCTGTCTGGGATCTAGCTCCCAGTCTCAATCGTGCAACAGTGAAGCGTGTCCTTCAGGTACAAATATAATGAAACTGTTTAGTGAGTGGGATAAGTTTTATGGCAACTTTGTTGTGTTAAACAAGTATTATGAAGATGGAAAGAATCGAGATAAAACCAAAGAAACACTGTGAAATATTAACTTCTTACTAACCGAGCGCGAGGGCCGGTACTGGGGAATATTGGCCCGAGGTCGTGGCAGTACGGACCGCGAGCGCAGCGAGGTCCGTACAAAAACGACCGAGGGCCAATATTCCCCAGTACGGCTCGAGCTACAGCTCGGTTAGTAAGTAGTTTAATATATGGTTTTTTAATTACCTTTTGCTTTGTTTTTGCAAGCCCGTAATCGTAACGCCACAAATTGCGAGTAGTGAACAAAACATGATAGTAATAACAGTTGAATAAAATCGGGAGCTCATCAAGCTATCTCTACTATCTCTGCATCAACGTACCTTTTCCCGAGTACATTTATTTTTTAGGAACAGGTTTTTCCCTCGAAAATTATCCTATTTCTACGGTGACCCTTAAGGGTCATGCTGGTGTTGTTATTTTCTGCAAGTCGAGAATTTCCTATCTCGACTTATAACCCTAACCCTAAGTCAAGATCTCGACTTATAAATCGAGATCTAGTATTGTAAATCGCATTATAAGTCGAGATTTCGCATTGTAAGACAAGATCCCGCTTATAATGCGAGATCTTGACTTAGGGTTAGGGTTAGGATTAGGGTTACGCGTTATAGGTCGAGATAGGAAATTCTCGACTTGCAGAATATAACAACACCAGCATGACCCTTACTGGCCACCGTATATTTCCGTTGACGCAGAGGTAGCTCTGTTTTTACTGCCTTTTACAACAACTAGCTTGCTGAATCTCCCAAAGGAAGCGTTCTATAAATAAATTTATCCGGGAAAGGGTTGACTTCTAGGCCACGGATGGGAGATAGAGTCTCAACTTGATGAGCTCCTAAAAAAACTGCCACATTTAGTCCAAGAAGTAAAAATATAAGATCAAGGGTGTGTAAGAATTGTAATACATTTGTGTATATTCAAGTACCGAGTTTGACTGAATTGGTGAACT
>NC_090875.1:14745298-14750298 GCF_036669935.1 Montipora foliosa | reverse complement strand
CACCAAGACTCACTTCGAAACGGAGACAAACAGCAACTCGAAAATGGCCCAATCACTTCAGGAGCCTATAACGTTGAACCTGCAATTCCAGTACTAGGTCTATGGAACGGCATTTTCTCAGATCAAGCTATTTTTAGACGAGTCCATAAAGTAAGATCTCCCTGGCACGAGTGACCATTTTCAATCCCATGGGGAATAATTTCACATACAAGACTTGTGATTGGCTGGAAAGGTCTGATTTCGCGGGAAAATCAATCTATATATAACCCGGTCTGTAATAACTTCGTTCCCCAAATACAATGAAGTTGTTTGCTTCTAGTCAAGGGTTCCTGTTCAGTTGTAATAACACCCAAAATTTCGATATCTGACGTTGTTGTTTTTACAATATGGCAAAGAAATGTACTAGAATACTACATCGTTGCGTATACTACTGACACATTTCACTTTTCATTGCGTTTGGCTACATTTGTAAGACTACAAAATGTGATTGATGATGAACAGATTTGATAGTCTCGGGGTGAATTTATAGCGTACTGAGCAATGAAAATCTTTCAGTCATTTTGTTTTCTTACCGCGCACCAGCTGCTCAGTCGGTCGAGCACCGGGCTGCAACACGGGAGGTAGTGAGTTCAACTCCCACCAACACTCAGGGTCTTAAAATAACCGAGGAGAAAGTGCTGTCTTTGTAATTACACTTGCAAATAGTTAGACTTTCAGGTCTTCTCGGATAAGGACTATAAACCGTACGCCGAGTCTCACAAATTTCTTCCATGCCCATAATTTCTCTGTGGGACGTTAAAAAACCCGCACACTATTTGAGAAGAGAGTAGGGGATGAAATTCCTGGTGTTGGACTATCTTTGTGAGTGTATGGGTATAGCAGGTCCACATCAGCTGAATAGCTGCCAAAATTCAAACAAATAAATAACAAATAAGCAAGTACCATCGTGACAAGCTTACACAAATTACATTGCCCGCTTGTGTGCCTTGGTTTGTGCAGAAAACGGGCGTCCACATAATGTTACCTTTAGTTCTTACATTTAGTTACTCGCAAATCGAATTATTATACAGGATGGAACTTCACTGAGGGAGCATCCAACAAGCAAGCGTAGCGAGAACCCATTCGCTTAGGGCTTTATCTGAGCTTATTAGGGAGTTTAAGATCTACGACGCGACGGCAGCGAAAACGTCACAAATTGTGCATATTTAATGAGCAAAAACAATAGCTTTGCACGCTGTGCGCGTGCATTTTTCATTTTTGTACATTTCTTTCACGTTTTCTGCAAATCTACGACGTGAAATTACCAATTCTAAAGCTTTTCAGAGAACGTGAACACAAGACAGCGAATTTGAATCTTCTGCCGTAGCTTCAACACTGCACCTCCTAATTCAGTTCCTGGAAAGTTACACTAGTTTTTAGAAGTTAGATAAGCCAACATAATGACGAAAAAGATTAATTAGCCTGAAGTTGGAATTTTAAATGACGTTTTCGTTACCGTCGCGTCCCAGATCTTAAACTCCCTACTGATGCGCGAAGCGCACATGGGTTTACTTAGTTAATACTTCACCGAAGTGTTGTCCTTTAGTGTCACAAATAAATCAACAAGTATTTTTGGAGTGTAACCTACCGCAAATAGAGAAAGTTAGCATTGACAACGAGTGCGACTTCGAGAGTACGAGTTCTGAGATTTTGAACATTGCGCATCCGTACTGCGCAGCCCGACGCGGTCTACTCGTCCCGGCAAGATGGTCTGCGACGACTTTATATCGAAAAGTCGAAGCGGTAAGTACGAGTTTGTCAAAAGGAAATTGCGCTTGATTTAAAACTGTTTCATTTAATTTAAAGCTTTAATAATCATATACTAACAATCCTCAAGTGTTGGGTAAATAATAGGGGGATTTTCACGTCTGAAAAGCAGCTTAAAATGCTGATATTTTGCCAAAGAATTAGTGTGGTTTTCTTCACACTGGAACTCGTATTATCCACTTACCTAAATACTTAGAGCACGACTTGGAGAAGTTGTACTTGTTATCGTACTCGCACTCGATGGCAATGCTAACATTCTCTAATATTTATGGCAGAGATTTTTTTTCTTGGTGAGGTAATTTAAAGTACAGTACTGTATCTATCCTTCCTGACATCTGCCTGTGTAAAGTATATTTGGGCATCACTCGATTAATACATTATGCACTACTGCAAGAAAACACCCACCCATAAAATTTTCCACTACATTGGCAAAGATAACCTATAATTCCGAAACTACTGCTCTAAAATGTCATGCCCTTATAACATTTTTGTTGTGTACTGATAACAGGCATTCACCAGTCTACTCACTTCTTAACATGGCATCGATACTTTATCCTATTGTACGAGAATCTTCTTCGTCGCGTTGACTGCCGTTTCACAGTAGCCTATTGGGACTGGAGTGCGGTGTCTGGCACTGCATTTAGCACTTCAGAGCCACGTAGCATATGGAACAGCAGCGATTCCGGTTTCGGTGGAGATGGCGAAGGCTTCTATGGCTGCGTCCAGGCAGGTCCCTTTAGAGAGGATGTTTGGAGTATTGTGCCGCTTCCTGAGGGAAGCCCACCGGAATTAGGTCCTCGATGCTTGGCCAGAATGTTCTTTGGAGATCCTCCTGACAATGTAGCGGTTGAAAAGGTCTTGAGCATCCCGCCTGCCAACTTCACTGATTTCGAATTGATGGTTCGTGTTAACCTACACGATTTGGTCCACTGCTTGATCGATGGTACAATGTGCTCGCTTGATTCTGCCGCCGCTCCGGAGTTCTTTCTTCATCATGGATTTATCGATAAGATCTGGGACGATTGGCAAAAGAAAAGTGAAAGCCACAAGAAAGTATTTTTCTCAACCATATTGCAGCCCATGCCTGGAACTCAAGTTCTTCCCAAAGATGTCATTGACCTCTATACACAACCAGGAGTCATTCGGGTTGAATATCAACCAACCCTGAGTGTTGCCAATGAAATGCCTTTGTTTAGAGGTAAGCAAATAAAAGGCTCAGCAGTTTTTAAAAGAATTCAATTCGTTTGTAATTCGTGTGTTCGCTGCATATAATAAGATGCATTCACACGCTGAAATTGTAAGCTAGTGAGCCTTTGACGTCACTTCGGATCCAACCCTCTGAGATCCAATCGGTCAGTTTTGAACGTGAGTAATGGCGGACCGTGAAATTCAAAACTTACACTTAAAGTAAACGGCCTTTGGATAAAAAACAAAGCTCAGAATTTTGCCAGTCAGATGTTAAGCAAACACACTTTCAAAAGCTGAAAAAACAAGGAAGTGATTCTTTTTTATCAAAGGAGCACTTAAAAGTGCACCAAAACTCAATTATTTTATTTTTCGTTCCTAATATAAATCTTCCCATCCAAATCAAACATATGTTACCATTTCTACCCAGAATGTCCCTTTTTTTTGTGCCGTGCAAGCCACAGTCGAAAACCGTGATCAGGCGTGATGTGAGAGGCATGGATCTATTCTCGATTTTACGTCACAAACTGCTTTGCATTCCTGTTTTCAAAGAAATTTTGCTTTGAAAAGCAGTTTGTGACGTAAAATGAAGATCAGACCCATGCCTCTCCCTTCATGGTCTTGGGTCCAAATTACTGCGAATCTTGATAATTTGCGCGTCTTGCCCGGCAGATAAAACCAGAAATTTTAAGAATGGTACTGACATGTTTGCTTTTGGTGGGGAGATTAATATTGTAGGCGAAAAATATTTAAGTTTAGATGCACTTGAGGTTGCTCAACTAAGTGCGATGAACTTTCCAACTTTCATTTCATTCTGTTCCGCAGTTCAAATATTCTAAAACATCAACTCTTAATTCTGTTGAGTTGATTGCAGTTTGGCCCCAACCAATGGGTACATTTCCTCTGTTTCTTCCTAGTGCTTCCTTGATAAACCTGTATCTATTCAGAGACGTAAAATGGGTTATCAGAGAACTTAGAAACGACGTCGGCTACGGCAACGAGAATGTCATCTCAAAATTTAACTTATGAATTCGCGTTATTGTAATCACTTCGTTACTATTTATATTACACTTTTATGACAACGGTGTGGTAGTTCCTCAAGAATGACAATGGTCGGAACGGCTCTTAATTAATTCAGGGGATAAAATGAAAATTTATCTTCAAGTGCTGACGTATTTCACAAAACCTTAAATTTCGGTATTTCACGTTTTGTTTTGCAGACGAAGGGAAGGAAATGGACAAAAGTGGAAAACGTACGTGCAGGATATGCGAAGCTGTAGAGATTTTGCATGGCAGCCATGTTGCATGGCAGGAACAATAGATTTTTTTCCCTATGGGAGCAAATGTTCCTTCTAATGCAAAACATTTTCATTGTTCCTGCCATGCAACATGGCTGCCGTGCAAAACCTTTATTGTATTTGCCCACTGAATATGCAAATTTGTGACGTTCTCGTTGCCGTCGCCGTTGTTGTTTTCATCTCACAGATCCGTTTAATGCCTTGTTGTATTTGACGTCCTATTTTCAGGTCTGAGTTGGAGGAAACCTCATCGAATTCCACGCTTGCGCAAACGCTTTTCCAGGCTGAGTGACAGAATATTCCGCTTATTTCACCTGAGTAAAGCAGAAATCAAGAGGGCAAAGGAACTGGAAAAAATTCTCCAGCCGAAGACTGCTGATTGAAAGTAACCTTCAACATATAGGCTAGCAATGTTATATCAATATTTCATTGAAATCGTTAATAAGAAATATTAACCAGTGGTTTTCCGAGACTCGCACTTTATGCAGCCACACTCAAATCATAAAACATTTTACTTTGATGATGCATGCGATATTTCTCTTTGTGTTATTAATTAACTTATTAATTTTCCATAATGACTTTGTGAAAATCAACGTAAACGTTCAATCAGGAAATAAATAGGCACATTTGCACTTTTAGCATAGGGTATAGAGGAAATTAAAAGTTGGAAAAGTCTGGGATGGTAGCTATGGGCTTTCGACCCAAATGCAC
>NC_090875.1:14730298-14740298 GCF_036669935.1 Montipora foliosa | reverse complement strand
TTGAATAACTAATGTAAGTTTAAAATTAGTGAATTATTTTCTGGTCCTATATTTCCTTTTTTGTTGACCACCTATAGGATTTACTTGTTTATTTGTTTATTTGAACTGATTATCCAATGTAATAGTGAACTACTCTGCTGTAATGTAAACTTTAAGTCTTGGCATGTTTGCTTAAATGTGAGAACATTTACGTTACATTTGCGACAATTCCATAAAATAAAATCTGTGTTCTGTACATGCCATAAAAACTTAACTGAAGAACTTAACGTAAAAACTTTACCGTAATACGTCATAAAAACTTCAACAAGATCGTACATAATAACATGAACAGATGGTCATAATGTGAAGGCTGGCATTCTGGTATAGGACATAACTTTCATCTGCTTGTTTAATATGTTTGTTTTTTTCCTCTTTGAGCAGACATATCTTTGGCCGATTAAGTAAACTTGAACGTTTTTTTAAGTGTCTTTTAGATTGTTGGATGGTTTAATAAAGCTCTGAATCGGAGAACGAGCGTTCAATCGAGCTATTTGTTTGGCAACATTCGACCCGAGAGATTGTTGCGCTTGTTGGTGATTTACTTCAGCCTCAACTCAGTACAAACTCTTTTTTAGGAATATGAATGTCTTTCATCTTAAACCAAACATTTCCTTCGGGAAGCTAAGCATGTTCTTCGGAACACCAGATATGTCCTGTGCCTTTCGCCGGTTAATCCTGACGCAAGTATTTCTTAGGTTAACTGATTTTATTCGCGCGAATCGTAGAGGAACGCAACTAATTCTCATTGCAAAAAAAGGCACTTGGGCTAATTAAAAATGAGGATGAATTGGGCTTCAAAATGATCAACAACTCTTTAACGCGGATAACAATGCTCTTCAAGTCCATTTTAAATCTCCAAAGGTCGCTTGCTTTGGTATTCATTACCAGTAATCACATGTCTGAGATTTCTCTATTGTCTCTCTGTCTGTTTTATAGCTCCCCCACCACTGTGACATACCAGCATGACGCTTATTCCACTTGGGAGGGTCGTATGAGAGAATACACTACGGTCGTATGGGACAATACACTACGTTCGTTAAATAAATTCCTCGTCCTCTACGGTTTTTGTCCTTGTCCTTTTTCTTGTTCCTATTGTTCTTCTTTTTCTTCTTGACTGTTCTTGTAGTATTGTTGTTGTTGTTGTTGTTGTTCTTGTTCTTCTTCTTGTTCTTGTTCTTCTTCTTCTATTTCTCATGAACAACTTCTTCAGCAGCCGCCTCGAGCTCTTGGGATACTTACTACTTGAATTATAAGAAGTGATTCCCACTGCACTTAATTAAGTAAATGATGGATGGATGTTAATTGGTTGATGAAATGTGTGAACTTTGTCTTTATGGATTTACCAGCTTCCTAACAGGATGAAGATAGTCAGCGTTATTTTAACGACGCTTGTCCCAATCTCCATCGCTTTGGGTAAGAGATAAGTAAAAATAAATCAGAAATCAAAGATTCGTATTCTCAGTATTCGACTGGAACTAGCTTGCAATGGAGGCTAACCGATTGCAAGAAAAAGACTAATCAGGTTGCCTCGACCTCAGCTCCCCCGTGTTTTCGGCACATTTTCCTCACTATCCGGGAGCCTTGGAACAGGCTTAACAAGCTTACGTAGTACAATTTCACTATATTCATACCAGGTATTATGCACACTTTGTCGACTACCGATCACATTTAATCACACATAGTCTTTAGTTAACAATCCCTAACACTGCTATGAAATATAGAAGCACTTTCTTTTCAGAGTGCCAAAGCGGATGGATCAAGTATGACAGTCATAATGCGAGTCTGACATGCCAACCGTCCGACCCCCCCAAAGGCTACAGAAAGTGCATTAAAATGTTTGATGAGGCGAAGAAATGGGACATCGCTAAGAGTTCATGCCAAGATGAAAAAGGTCAATTGATTAAGATCGAATCAAAAGAGGAAAACGACTTTTTGCTTAACAAGTTTCTTCGGATTCCTTCTAATGCGAAATTCGTCGAGGCTTGGATAGGACTCTCGGACAAGGGCAAGGAAAATACATTTGTCTGGACGGACGGAACGCCTCTAAATCTCAATGAAAATTGCTCTGTGTGGGCGGATGATCAGCCGAATGATGAACTTGGTCAGGATTGCGTGGAAATCGCCAACGGTGTTTTCTGGCTCGGAGGACCACCACAAATTGGAGTGTGGAATGATTTTCATTGCAACAAAACACTCAAGTATATTTGTGAGAAGAAGCGCGAAGAATATAAATTGAAAGATTAAAGACGGCTATAGTGTCACAGTTCAGTCTAAAAGCCTGCTGCCATTTGTTGTTGTTGCATCAGCTTTTATTAGTTCACGGCGCTTCCTATATTATTCTTCAATCTCAATCCGTCAATCAATTCGAAAATTAGAATATCGAGTTCTTTGCCATGAGATTCAAAGATGCTATTGGGTCGACCTTTTAAAAAGTAATACACAAAGTAACTGGTAACGCACAGTCCATTTGTAGGCAGATAACTCGTCATTCAAAATATTGTCAACAAATTCGACCAACGATATTTGATGAACCAGGCTAACATGGCACCTTTCAGTGTGGAGATTCAGTGTGAAAATCATCTAAAAGCTGCGTGAAGACAGGTTGCAAATTCCGGCTGAACGCGCACTTTTAACAGGGGCACCCAACGAGAATATAGTTCAAAACAACTTAAAATGTAGCATTGTTTAACGTATTTTAGTATTTCAGCGGTAGATATAGGCATATTTTTAACCCCTAAAAATGTTCATCTGTTCGGATTTTCTAGCTGAAAGTCTTATAATCCGAAAATTATAGGGATCAAAACGTACCTTTTTGAAAATTTCAGCCAGAAAAAAGTCTCCCGAAAATTCTAGGTGACCTTTTTAGGATAAAAATCCGTCAAAAATTTGCAATTGTACCATTTTCCAGATGTTCGAAAATCATAGGAGAGGCAGGCAAGCAAGAAATTTTACAACAAATGTTCCGAAAATTCTAGATCTCAAATCGTCTCCCGAACAGATGTTTTCCGAAAAATTGACATTGACGTTCGTTCCGTTCATCCAGTTGCAGGATAGTTCGCCCGTATTGTACATGGTGACCACGCGAAAGACTAAAATACTAATTAATATTCCGTATTTAGGTCGTTATCGTTGCTGCCAGCCGTCGTCGTTGCTCAGTTAAAGTCTGTAATATTCTTGGGAAATCTGCGCGAAACTCTACTGGTCTTCAAAGGCATCATGGCATCAAGGCATATGGAAACTTCAAGTATTTCTCATATTTAAAAAAGTCTCACGACCTAAGTTATTACTAAAAATAAAGCAATTATTATCGTAAAATGTCTTAAATATTGCTTTCGTGTTGTTGAGGAATCTCATAAATGAATTTCATTTAAATTGGTTGATGAACTTAAAACCTACCCCATATAAAAAGTGATATTAAGTGTTGTAAATTTTATTAAATAAATTGTCGGTTGGGCGATTTTAACCCATTGTTTATTGCTTTCATCGCCCCACTCCATATGTGCGCAATAAATTTGTCTATCAAACACTACCACGAAAAAAAACCTCAGTACCTATGAAATAAACACATTACAGCATGGAAAATGCTTTGTACGATTTTTATTCATGCGTTGTTTCGTATCAGAAAACTCACTCGTTCGCTGCGCACACTCGTTCGTTTTCTGATACTAATATACTGACTCAATTCGTGAATAAAAATCTCACACGCGCATTATCCATGACGTAACCTCTATTTATGCTTCCTAAAGGAGATTATAAATACGGACGCAGGGAATATAAAACACTATTTTTTGGAAATCTAAGAAATAAGATGAAAACTAGGAGGAAATACTTAAGTGAATATCAAACGAATAATATGGGTTTGTTAACTTCTTTTTTACCAAGGTCAAGTTCCCGTAGCCGCTTTAAAATCATTGATCAGAATATTCACCTTTAACAACGGCCTTCAGCTTTAGCAAACGCAGAAAATTTCTGGCCATTGCAAAATAACAGCGTTTTTCTGTTTATTCTTTAAAGCTTCAACTTTTTGTACAAAGAATGAAGGTACCCACGTACGCGTTTTGGAACATGCTGCGTCTTTTATGTGTTTATTCGCCTCTTTTCACAAGGTTGCTTCGTAAAGACAAGGTATAATATATTCAGTGTTTTTTCAAAGATAATCCTTTAATTGTGCGATAACATTTATACCCAGACTAACCGAGTTGCGCTTACATAACATAAAATTCGGATCCCTACAAAATATTACCACATCGAACTCTTAAGGTAACTAGTGATGCACTCTATTTTCAATAACTGCTTAATAATAATAATAATAATAATAATAATAATAATAATAATAATAATAATAATAATAATAATAATAATAATAATAATAATAAGGGGCACTTGGGTAGAACAGGTTGGTGCCTTAGCCTACCTGTCCACGGAAATATGGACGCTCCCGCCCACCAGTCTTGGGTGGCACCTTTGGCAAGTGCCAACAACCCAAAAGCCACCCGCGTTAGGGTTACAACAACTTCATTTGGTGAGAGAATGTCAAATATTGAATTTCAAACTAACGACGTCAACGGGACTGGACCTTGTAGTGAAAAGGTGTCGCGTCCGGCAGGTGTCGTGTGGATGAGCAGCGCAGGTCCGGTCGTCATCCGGAGGCAGTGTGGCCCAGTGGTTAGGGCGCTTGCCTTGAGATCCGGAGATCCCGGGTTCAAGACCCGCTCTGACCACTCGTTGAATTTGATCCTGGTAGTCCCGGGTACAACTTCCCAGCCAACTAGTTTGCCTCCAGCCAGTTGGGATTCTTAACAGTTGTTGTTGTTGTGTTCTGTCGTTTCGTTGTGTTTCATTGGCCCTGAAAAGCCCCTACGGGGAACGGTCAATTAAGTATGTATTGTATTATCCTGCTACTGCTGAACAACGACCGAAGAGATTACGATGGTCAAAGGAGGAAAACAAATTAACGGTTGTTTGAATGTTACATCAGGAGTGAACCAGAGAGGCGAGGGTACAGAAAAAGATTGCTAGACCTGTGGAAAGCCCGTAACATCAACAAAAAACTAACGGAAGTCACCGAGCAGAGATTAGGGAGCTTACGAAACGAGGACGGCGACGGCAACGAGGACTTCATTTTAAAATACGAGTTCGCGTTATTCATATCACTACGAAACTATTTCATGTAGTTTCGCGTTAAAAATGTGTAGTAACTGTCGAGGAAATAAACTGGTATGAGTGAGTTGGAAGCGTAGAGAGAGAACTGAAAATTCATCGTCATGTGCTGACGTCCTTCACAGAACCTTGAATTTGGTCATTTCACGTCGTCATTTAGGAGATGACGGCAAAGAAATGTACTAAAATGTAAAACGCACGTGCAAAGCGTGCAGAGCCATTATTTTTGCTCACTAAACCTATTGTTTTGTAGCGTCGTCGTTGCCGTCGGCGTCGTCGTTTCGTAAGCTCCCTACTGGCTGATCAAGAACGCCAGATTAAGAACAAGAAGTGGCTAGAGACTGTGGAGCAATAGAAAATAGCCATACGAGTAAGACATGAACATCAGGAGATTGAAACTACAGAGCTCCATGCCACAGACACACCAGACTATGAATATCAGGAGACTGAAACTACGGAGCTTCTTACCACAGATACACCAGACCATGCAATAACATCTGATCCCCAAGAGGAACCCAGAGTTTCACTGCTGAAGAATTACAAGAAGAGATCAGCCCAGAACTGGAAGCCCTTTGCGACAGGATCCTAGAAATTATGCAACTAAAACAGAGAATAGGATTACCATCACTGAAGTCATGCGAAAGAACGAAGCTGAAAGCAGAAGTTGGAAAAATCAATGAAGCCGTCAAAAGGATCCAGACGCACAACATCACAGAACTGAATTCTTTGATGTATGAAGCTGCATATGCTACTACAGAAAGAATGGGAATGATAAAAGGGAGGACAGGGAGACGAACTGAAGAGCCATTCTGGAAGAGAAGATTAAGGAGAATATCGAAACTTGGCGAAAAGACCTGAGCAAGATTGAGGAAGTCCGAAGAGGAAACATGAAACTGAAACAAAGAGAGAGGGAAAGGTTAAACAGAAAATATCATCTTGAGGAAAGGGGCACTTTGTATATCTCAGGCATGTTGAAACAGAAGAACAAGACAGGTGGAGTTAAGATCAAAAGATACGACGAGAGATGTTAACAGTTCAAACAGAACCACCTGTTTAGAACCAACTGCAGAAGCTGTTCTACAAGGAACACTGGATACAAACTGGCAAAGGACATGACATGACATAGCATTTGAAATCAGGGGAATTCATGGAAACTTGAAAGTCACAATAATACCTATCGTGATTGGTGCTCTTGGAAGCATATCAAAAGGTACAAAGACCTGGTTTGGCAAGCTAGATGTACCTGACTTCCTTGGAAGTGTACAATTATCGGCTATCCTTGGAACTGCTCACCTGTTACGGAAAGTGTTGTGTCTGTAATTATAAGCTACGGGAAGTTGCTGAGACACAATAAACATTACCCAGTGGAACATATGGAGAGAATCGAATAATAATAACAATAATAATAATAATAATAATAATAATAATAATAATAATAATAATAATAATAATAATAAATACTTATATAGCGCCTATCCAGTTCTGCTCTAGGCGTCTCACAAATTGAGGAATAGATTGAAAAGTAAATCAATGTTTGAACAAAATTAAAATCATTAAAAATAAAAGGCTTTTTTGAAAAGATATGTCTTAAGCTTAGATTTAAAAATACTTCAATTATCACATGAACGGATACTATTAGGCAAACTGTTCCGGAGTTGGGGGGCAGAAACAGCGAAGGCTCGAGGCCCATAGGACTTCAGATTAAAGTTAACAGGATTCAGAAGTAGTGTAGATGACCGAAGAGTTCTGGCGAGTAACGACTTATCAAATCTTGAATGCAAGTGGGAGACAGTAGGTATACAGCCTTGAAGGTGAGCAATAGAATCTTGAATTTAATACGTTCAGAAACAGGAAGCCAGCTGCTTCTGGAACACATTTAAATGTCTCTGAACATATCTTCAGTTGTGGTTAAAACCAGAGGAAAAACCACAAACAGTCTAATACCTTCCCGCGGACGCCGATCCAATACGTCAGTGTCCGTTATTTACCTAAGTTACAAGAAAGGAGTACTTTTTGACTGGGTAAGTATCGGTTTTATGGTATGACGTTATGGCCAATATATATTGGTGTCCGCTCTTAATTATAGTTTTCCAATTTAAATATGAACAGAGCACTATTTTTTGTCACAGTAATTTAAAATTCTGCGACTCTTTTTTGTAATCAAAAGTTGATTTTCCTAATAAGAAAGCTTTTTATTTAGATTCTCCTAGAAAAGGGAATTAGGTGATTTGCAGAAATGACGTCCTACTATGAGCTCGTTGCCTTTTCCAAAAAAATTACCGTTTGAAAACTTAATTAAGATAACTTTTGTGTATTTTTGTTCAATTAAGAGTAACAATATTATTTTTTGTCGAAAGCGTTGGAATTATGCGTTCAGTCTTAAGAAAAAAAGGTTAATTTTAAAACGTATACAATCAACCTCAAGGCCGGTTAATTAAAGTCTTATTACAAGCTCAGCAACTCGATCAATCCGAAGATAGACAAGATGCGGCTTTGTTCTTCACGTCGTTCCTACACCAAGTGTAAAGATTCATTTTACTTTTCGATTCGGCTGACTCGATTTTATGGGAACTTACCACCTAGCTTTTCCCTTTATATAACTCTTTGCATTCCGTGATCGGTACTCTTGGCACAACTCCTTTGCTTCGCTACAGCCTCGGACAAAATAGTTGAAACACTTTGTAATACCTTGCCCTCCCACAATGTTGTTTGGCAAAGGGGCTCAAAAATATGCATGCAAACAACATTGCGAGGGAGAGTCTGAGCCGCGAAAGCTTCAGATATGTATTGTCGTGTACTGTTCCAAGGAATTTTGTCACAGACTGTAGCTGTCCTTCTTCGAACGAATACCCCTCCATGTGTTCAAACCTTTGCATAGTTTTCATACTGAAAGGTTGGTTTGGCGACTGTTTAGCTCCTCTGCGGTTACGTATCCAGTTAAATTATTTTAATATTTGAATTGTTTGTGTGACATTTTGAATTATTAATGAAAAATACAATATGTACATAAAGAAGGGCGTCGGTGGTAGTAAGGCAGTATTTTAAGCTCTACCGTGCATATGAACACCTTCCTACAAATAATGCTTTATGTTGCAACATTCACGTCTATATTGACGCCCACATATCATGCAGACAAAAATACCGCGAGGTTCACTTGCAAGTACGCAGCCTTGACAAATGGCTTAAATTTTTAAATCAAAAAAGTGAAAAGATATATATTTCGTCTTTGGTTAACCATAGCATGTTCGTCGTTGAATTGTAGGGGTGAAGACACAGGACTAAAGATCTAGAGGGTCCTTGTTCAAGTTCCGGTAAGTGCATAGTACAACTCTTTGTTCCCTTACTATTTTGTAATGTTGAGAGTGAATGGATAAGCTCATTGCATCATAGGCAGCCCAAGCTCGCGTCACTACAGACAGCCGTTGAGAATTTAAACGCGTTATAAGACTTTGTATGGGAAATCAAATACCGTCGATTATAAAAGCCTAAAAAATGCTCAATTTAACTTTCATTCAATAAAGTGAATAAAAATAACTCACCTCTGGTGTATTCTTGTGCCTTTTGGAGCTTATTACACCGTTTCGGGAATTCTGTGTTTTCAGTGTTTTCAATGTTTTAAGACGAAGTCAAGGCTGTACACTACGATTCCGACCATTGTCAGCTCAGAGGCGGTTTGCGACTCGAAAATCCATCCCAGCCAAGTTTTTTTTCACGCAAAGCTAAAGCCACATCATTTGCGAACCTCCGAGAATGTTTCGTCGTCAAAAAAAACCCCACGCACTTGGCTGGAAAGGAGCATTTTCTGCTTCGATTTCCACGATAGCTGATGAATTTAACTGCTTATGATCACCGACGAGGACACGGAGCTTGGGTCCGAGGTCAAATTAACTCCACCCGAAGAGGTACAGTCATTACAACACTTACCCCATCCCCACAGCGGCTTCTCGTAACCATGGAGCTGTTACACAGAATTCCCGAAACGGTGTAATAAGCTCCAAAAGGCACAAGAATACACCAGAGGTGAGTCATTTTTATTCACTTTATTGAATGAAAGGTAAATTGAGCATTTTTTAGGCTTTATAATCGACGGTATTTGATTTCCCATACAAAGTCTTATAACGCCTTTAAATTCTCAACGGCTGTCTGTAGTGACGCGAGCTTGGGCTGCCTATGATTGCATGAATACAGAAACCAATAAGATGATACGAAACATTAAGAAGATGTGCTGAGATGCGTAAGACAGAGCTGGAGGGTAGGTATAGTCCTTTTTCGGAGGATTGATAGCTGCTTTACACTAGGTAGAGTGCATAGGGTGTCTTGAAAACAAAGACCACTAAGATTCGAAAACGAAAGAAGGTAATCCAAAACCCTCAATTTGGCTAACCATAGGCCTAACTAGGCCTAAAGTTGGTTTTTTAGGCCTAGGGATCACCAAATTGGGAGTTTTGGATTACTTTCTTCGTTTTCGAGTCTTAGGAACTTAGGGGTCCTGTTTTAAAGACACCCAGAGTGCATATTCAGCCAAGGTAAAATACAGATTACCGGATTCAACCTGAGACCGGATTTTACCTGGAACAGATATACCTCAGAGAAACCCCGCTTTAATTACCCATAATGTATTTAAGTCAAAAAAGAAATGATTTTTTCTTTGTCACCCTTCTCAAACATTAACATTGCGATAAAAAGGTAGAAAAGAGTGGTAAATATGATGGGTAACAACTGTGACAATGATTGAGTAGGCCGGTCACAGACACTTCTGAACGCGTCCACTCTTTCATGCAGTCTTGGTCAGCTAAATGAC
>NC_090875.1:14717798-14725298 GCF_036669935.1 Montipora foliosa | reverse complement strand
CCACTTTCTCAATCAATTTGAAGCAAAATAAATCACGACTTCGTAAGCATTTCTTGCTACAATTGGTGCTCACTTGGTGCAGGGATGGCGCAGTGGTGAGAGCACTCGCCTCCCACCGATGTGGCCTGGGTTCGATTCCTCGACTCGGCATCATATGTGGGTTGAGTTTGTTGGTTCTCGATATCTACTCTGCACCGAGAGGTTTTCTCTGGGTACTCCGGTTTCCCCTGTCCTCAAAAACCAACATTTGACTTGATTTGTGTTGATTGTTAATTTCACTTTACAGTGTCCCAAATTAGTGCTCCAGCGCTAAATCGACTAGACACTTAAAGTTCCTTTCCTTTTTCTTTTCCATGGTCAAGTGGATTATTGCTTCAAAATCTTGATTGGTCTTTTATGATGTTTTCTTTGTGATGGCTGTAGTAACAACTGATTTGGGTGAGGTAATTACAAACATGAAAAGGACTAGAGCTTTATAAGGGCACAAGCTTGGATTGCAGACTTGGAGCAATCCTGTTTCAAAATAGTAATGTCAATGATATTTTTGTCTGTGCAGTCACAACATATTTACATGAAGTCATTCAGTATGTTTCCACAGTTCACATTATTCTTTGATTCAAGTTTTGCTCTTATCATTTCCTCTAGTCAAGATAATGTACGTGAAACGATTGATTATATCCAGAATGTTCTGGATGGCAGTGACAACATCTCTAGAGCTCCAAGCCAATCAGAGCCTGCAGCTGCAGCGGCACTTAAAGTGGAAGTACCTGTAGATGAATCACAAGTGAGTTGAAAGTTTCTTCTTTTCCTTTGAGCTTCCTTGGGGAGATACAGAGATTTTCATGAACTTTCATTTTTCTGACTTTCCCTAGTCAAATGCTATAAAAATTTCTGAAGGTGACTCAGCCACTTTATTCATAAATATAATACTGAGGAAAATGAAGCATTGCCTTGGCTTCTGAATGGATCAATGGTTGTGGTTTGAAAGCCAAAACAAACCAGCTTTTATGGGAATTTTTTTAAGGGGACAGAGTAACTCAAGTTATGTGAACTGGCCCAAAAACTCACAAGAAATTGTTTCGTCCTTTTTTGAGAAATCTTCTATACCCTGTCTTGGAGGGTACTTTTGGTTTGGATACCCCCCACCCCAGTGCTGGAGGAATTCTTAGGCTTTTGAAGGTGAGATCTTTGGCTTTTGAGTCATCCCCTTCCCCTTCTTCCCTTCCAACCTTCCAGGTCAGGGTAGGGTGAGGGGTGCGGATATTCAGCAAATCGTTGTTTAAGTGGGAGTGTATTTCAGTAGAGTGTCAAAAGAAATACAAATTGCTTTGGTTTTGCTTCACTTCCCTGTTTGATTGTTAGCAAAACTTGCGCCAC
This sequence comes from Montipora foliosa, assembly GCF_036669935.1. Classification (NCBI taxonomy): domain Eukaryota; kingdom Metazoa; phylum Cnidaria; class Anthozoa; order Scleractinia; family Acroporidae; genus Montipora; species Montipora foliosa. The sequence continues at coordinate 14,723,921 of NC_090875.1, read as the reverse complement.
TTTAACCAAATAGCTATAGTGGCAAAACCAAAACTCATTGTGATTTTCTTGTACATGTAAATGTTTTCCCATTCTTGGTACCAAATGCATGTACCTATTGTAATTCCTTTCAGATCTGCTAATTAATTCTTAATGGTTTTGTCTGTTATGATTAGCTACACTAATTACTATATGCGGTTCTAGTTTTACAACACACTTGAACTGAACAAGAAGCACAATGTATCATGGCTTCTGATAGGATGCGGAAAAAAATTAAAGATTATGCGGAAATTTTTGGCCATATTATGCGGAAACATACGTTGATTATGCGGAAATTACACCGGATTATGCGGAAACTTAAACAAGTTATAAAACTAATAATTAGGCCCGTCCAATGTATTTACATGCTTACGGTAAATCCGTAATCGAAATTGCAACCAATACAATCGCATTTGTGACTGAATTTTTGCCCTTTGTGATTAAAATACATGGAGGAGTCATCAATTTGCGACCAGCTTTCACCGTTGAAATAAAAGGGTTAGCAGTTGGGATTTTCCCGCAACTTTTTGGTAAAATAAATAAAGCGATAAAAAATTATTTTGTTTCTCATCATGAATTTTGTTTCAATTTGGAGATAATGGAGCAAAATTGTAATACCTTTGGAGCGCGATCCATTCCCTCGATCATTGACTTAAAAAAATTAAATTGCGTTTGATTCACCGTATTCCGGAATAAGAATACGTGAAGTGATGAATTCAAAACGGTATGTCTGGCGTTTTGAAGCAACAAGGATAATGTTTAAAATAGCATTTCAGCAGGTGTTCCACATTTTTAATGTGAATCTCCGTAAAAACGAAGGATTTCTAACTTGTATTCCATGTAATCCTATTCCGGAATACGGTCAATCGAACGCGCCCTTAGTTTCTTATCAGTCACGTCATTTGGTGAAGTGTAACTGTTTCTCGTCCAATGGAAAGCATTGTAGGAACAAAAACTAGTGTTTAGGCTCATTGGCGAAAAAATGCGCGGACACTGCTTACGATCTTTCTTGCGAACTTTCATCTTGCGAACGAAATGGTGTGTTTTCTTCAATGTTCAGGAAAATAAGCGTTTCAAAACAGTCAATTTCTTCGGCTTTTATGTTTTTAAGGATGTTAAGGAGCTGCTTTATCACAAATATCAGATATTTCTTCGGTTTTTTGCGGAAAATATCAGAATTATGCGGAAAATATCGGAATTATGCGGAAGATGCGGATTTCACTGAATTATGCGGATCCGCATCGCCGCATCCTGTCAGATGCCATGATGTATGCACTAACAAGACCTTAATTCTTGATGCAGGACGATCTGATGCGTGAACTTGAAGCGTTAAAACTGAATGTGAAAGAGCAACAAGGTTACACTGTAGTTCATTTGCTCAATTTTGTTTCAGTGTCAACCTATTTGTTAATAGTAATAATCATAATCCCTCTCTCACTACCACTATTAATAGAAGACACTGGTTATGAAACCTGATACACTTCTTCGGTTCATGTGTAATTGTCAGCAGTTTTAGCTTTGACCGTGCACAAAACAGAAAAGGCTTGGATGTGTAAATGGGACAACTGACCAATAGAAATGCCTTTGTTACCTTATTCAGCCATAGTATGTGATATCAAAACAAAAAATTGTGCTTGGTTGTGGTGCTTCCAATATAAATTGCGGAATCCTTTGAAGTTTGGAAAGTTTCATAACCAGTTCCTCCACTAACTTTGCTGATTACACAACATTCGAGTTGTTAGCTATTGTTTGGCATTTCTGACGGTGTGTCTGTGACGGACAAACTGAAGGACATGTTGCACCATGCATCAAACCCCGATGAGCGGCAAACAGGGGGTTTGGAGGGGGGGGGGGGGGGAAGGGGGAAGGGGGGCAGGCGCAGATCCAGGATTTTGAAATGGAGGGTGAATTTTTGTAATAATGTAATAGAACCAAAGCCTGGTTGAGGTGTTTGAGGCCTGTGGCGAGAAGGGGGGCTCAGAAAAAGGGGGGTGAAAATTCATCCCTTTCACCTCCCCTGGATCCGCGCCTGGGGGAATGGGTAGCAAAGGGTATGAGAAAGGAAAGGGGAGATGAACTTTAAATTAAAGAGAGTTCCTTATTCATTTCATGCCTGAATATTAATGGTATCCAAAATACACATATAGTAGTTTCAAGACAATTATAATTTTCCATGCAATGTCCACTTAAAAAACTGAACACTGACGATGAACTCTGATTAATTTCTTAAAAGCACAAAACATTTTCACAGCACTTGATATCCTTACAAATGTGTACATTTATATCTCTTTTTCCTCGTTGTTTTGAAAACTATACCAGTATATGTTCTAAAGAACTAATAATGCATACTGCAATTAAATTAGAATGCACATTGTGCAAAATCCATACATGTGTTTTAATGAATTAATGTTCTTCACTTTCAGCGAAAAGTACAGTTGCAGATGATGACTTGAGAGAACTTGAGGCGTGGGCCAAAATTAGTTAATTTTTAGAATTTAAAACTCCTTATAACTTCGTTTGACTTTGTTTTCATAATGCCCTATTGAAATTTTCTTTAATCAACTGTTTTCAGTGAGGAATAATAATGTTTAAACCATTCTTTTTACCAACATTTTTAATTCCTCTTGATTTTAGAGCATTTATTACAATAAACCACCCATCAACACACCCCATCAAAAGACTGACATGTTGTAGATTAGGAGGGAACTGCTCTTCTAAGAAGGCATCAAAATTGCTCTTAAAATTAGAGATTTTCTTTACGTTTCAAGGAACAATTTGCACATTTGTCTGATTGAATACTTCACTAAATACTCTTTACGGTGACAGGAAATTTCAGAAAGTGATGATAAATTTTCTCTTCTCGAGCTTTACGCAAAAGGTATTTAAGGTCGTGGGTCCAGGGGCACCCAACGAATCTGTTCCTCACATTATCTGTTCCCCAGAGGAATCTTGCTGGCTGGCAAAAATACAGGTGTTTCGATGAGCTGGCTGGGAAATTTTGTTATTGATAGAGGTTTTGCCTGGGAATTACTGACTTTTTCTAGCATTTCAATCCGAACTGGCTGTAGAAACTCTGAAAACTGAGGACGACTTAAAAATAAAAAAAAAAAAAAAAAAAAAAAAAGAACCTGTTCCCTAGTCACAAACATACGACGGCTGGTCAGAGTGATTGCGCTTGCGGAAAAAACCTGTTTTGTCCCGGTTTTGTCGCTTTTGTTCGGTCGTTTTGGATCGAGGGATTTGAAAGCGCGCGGAATTCCTGGCTGGGAAATAAATTTGATCAGCTGGCTGGGAAACCAACCAATCTTATCTAGCTGGCTGGGAAATTTCTTGTGTGTCTTGCTGGGAAAAAGGAACAGATAATGTTTTCCCAGCAACACTGAAAAACACCTGAAAATGCCTTAATAACATTTATTTTCATTAACTGGGGTATAATAATACATTTTACAACAAATTGGTCGTTGGGTGCCCCTGTGGGTCTGCCAAACGAGCGCCATGCAATCGTGCTTTTCGTTTGTAGCGTATTACACAGGTCACAGTCCCAAGCCGTGATAATGAATACAATGATACCCGCCATAGCTACGAACGCTTCAAATCCAACTGAGAGCGTTGGCAGTTCAGAACTGTCAAATGATCTGGTGAAAGGAAAACAAAGTGATGTACTTTTAGCAGGAATGTGGAAAATAGGGGAAAACTCAATTACACTGAACAGTTTCCTGTGCTATGCATGAAGCGCTGGTAACAGTTAAAGCTCCAAGGTGCACCGTTTACTCCCCTCGCTCAATCAGTGCTTCCTTAATTTACGGGTGGGTATTTTAGCCATAGTTATACAGATCAGATGAAGAGTCGAAAGCTAACACTGAAGTCACCAGTGATCGGAATGGCGTGATGTGGTTCCGAAAGCCGTTCACTAACGGAACACGATAAACTCAAGCGGACCGTTTACTTTAACGTACCAACGCAAGTTTTGTTGTCTTTTTGTAAGAAGAAGCCTTCCAAGCAGACACATTTGTGTTACCGCGCACCGATGGCTCGAGCACCAGGCTGTGCTAAAACCCCCGTTTAAAATGATTCAGCACTTCCTTATCTCAAACTGGCTCTACCGTTTGCTACAACTTAATCGACGTAACATTCGATTCAACATTGGATTCGATTTGAGGCAGAAATCGAGCCAAAATCGCAGAATTTCGTCTTGCCAGTTTGAATATCTACTAGACGAACTGGACAAGCTGCGGGAAAGCGTTAACAGTAAGGTGATCACCAAAAAACTCAAAGCTAACCGTTCAAATTATTTTTCTTTGTTTGTCCTCAGATCTGGATACTGTAGATAAGTGGTTTCGGAAACGTTGTTCAATGGCATGTTCTTTAGAACGATGCCCTCATTTCATAAGGATAATATTTGATCATGTAATCGTCGGGAGGTATCAAACGTCAATTTAAGATATGGAAATGGCTGCTCACCTTTAATACGTTGGCTGCTTGTACGGTCTGTCTGAACATGAGAGGGAAATAATTTACGTTGGCACGCCTTCCTGTCTGTCTCTAGTATGTATCCGAAATGGGATCGGCTGTTCATCGAGTTACGAGTTGAGTTGAGTTTGAGTTGAGTTTGAGTTGAGTTTGAGTTAAATTTGAGTTAAGTTTGAGTTAAGATTGAGTTACAGTTTTTGGCGTTTTTCGGAATTAAAAGTAGTAAATATTCAGTACAAGTCACTTCGAAAACTGTTTTCTTCGCGTTGAAAGATATATTTGCATACAATTTTGCAAAATGGCATGGCTTTCCAATGATCAAAACAATCTTATAATTATTACACCTTTCACGGCATCATGCTCGTTGCTACTGTTAAGTCTATCGACGTCAAAACGATGCCTTAGAGAGATACATGGGCTGTATTGTTAAGCCAGTTAAAGCCGGCCCGGTGGCTACGATGAGCCGTATTTGTCGTCCGGCATCATGGTCGATCAACACGCCGTAAACGAGAGGGAAACATTTGACGAAGTGAGCCTGCAATACGTCAACACAACTGTTACGTTTGCTACTCACCGAAATTTTGTAATGTTGGCAGTTAAACGAGCCGAGCATTTAAATAAATGAAAATGTTTGACCTAGTCCCACATGTCGGAAAACCATTTCACTGCAAAGTTGAAAGACACAAGATGTTGAAAGTAATGCTTGATTGTTTCGCCTGGCCTTGATGGTATTACATTTTTCTTTTAAGTGCTATTAAGTGGTAACTTTAACTGTAAGTTATGAAATTAACTGCACGTTAATCCCTACTTCGGTCCGCTATGACGTCTAGTTGCCTAGCTACAATCCCAGCCAAAAAGATGGTGACACCTACCCAAAATACAACCCCTTCCCCCCATTTCAATGTTGATCGCGCTATGACTTTGGGCATTCGTGAGAAAAGTCAATAGTTTTTTTTTCCCTACAACTTCGAAAAGGGGGGAAGGGGTGAACTTATGTGTGGCATCAAGTGTGCCAGAAATTTATGACCGAGATTGGGTTGGGTCTAAAACAAAGGTCACTTTCAGTTTGACGAGTCACTCGTACTTGCGGGTCATTGTTTTACCTTTTCGAAAGTAACCCCAAACTCTTAATTTGCCTAACCCTAGGCCTAAAAGCCAAGTTTAGGTCTATGGTTACCCAAATCAATTAGGGTTTTGGGTTACTTTCGAAAAGGTAAAATAATGACCTGCCACGAGTAACCCGTCAAAATTGACCCGTGTTTTAGACCTGCAGCCCGGATTGTGTCACGGTGCCCGGTTCGCGAGTTACTTTGTGACTAGAAAGGTGACGGGTGCGATTTGCATTGTTTTTCGAAATCTATACTGTCCCCTTTTTAAAATATGACTTGTTACTAAGCAGTGAAAACACTATGAAAAGAAGTTTGTTTCGCTCACCTTCTGTTTCCCATTTCTACATGGTAAGACTTGGGATCTTTGCGCAGTCCAGGTTCTGGTTCTCACACAATGGAATGTTAATAGTTAACCACAGAGTCGTTGGTAGGCGTTCGAAGTGGTGCTTAAAAATTGTCTGTCTGGATCCCTACTCAACCGGTTAAAAAAAGGTCTACAAACAAGCTTTGAAATCAGAGTATTGAA
>NC_090875.1:14637798-14712798 GCF_036669935.1 Montipora foliosa | reverse complement strand
AGTCCCGCTGCCACAGGGTGATCTTCATCTTTTTGAAACCCATCTCTGATATATGTGAGAAAATTGAAATACGAGATTTACCGACTTAAATGGAAGGATAAATTGACAGACTAGGAGTCTTGGAAGACATTCTTGTTGGATGCTATTGGCAGGAAGGAGAAGCAAATTCAGACATGACACCCAGGCTTTCGATCAGTACTTTTGACATGTAGGAATCATGTGGCAAAGAAACACTTTCCTAAAAAAAAAACAGTTAAAAAAAAAAAAAAAATTAGTCAAAAGACATCAATTAATAATTAGTAATAAAATTAACTGAAACGAAAAATTAGCGGTAACAGTAATATCCGGCACCAATTATCTCTCTGCGAACAGCCCTCAACTTTGACCTCCCTTCAACCGCACGTTGAAGAAAGTTTTACCCTTCTTAACGACTCTTCTATGCGTCTTCGCTGAATACGCAGTCCTCTGTTCCTCAATTCGCCCTGCTCGAAACGTCTACCAGAACGTGGTGTAGTTCTCAGTATATGGCGAACATGGCTGTCAAGCTATCCCCCGGATATGTCATTAAATTCCACATCTCGCCCAACGGGCAACCCAAACTCAAGTCTCCGGCGAGGAACGGTTCTCTCTGAAATTTAAATGCCGAGGACCCTGGCAGCCTCAGTCCATGTAAAGTTTTCAACTGTACTTGAGCAAGTGCTAACCGTGGTCTTCCAAGGTCCCCGTTCCTCGTCATGATCGAAACATTAGGGAGCTTTAGCAACGACAACGGCGACGGCAACGAGAACGTTACAAATTTGCATATTCAGTAGGCAAAAGCAGTAGCTTTGCACGCCCTGCACGTGCGTTTTTCCTTTTTGTCAATTTCTTTGCCGTCGTCAGCAAAACTACAACGTGAAATAACCAAGTTTGAGGTGTTATGGAGAACGTCAGCACTTGGACATAAATTTTCATTTTTCTCCCCTAAATTAACCGCCGCTCGTTACGGTTTCATTTCTGAAGGACTGCCACACCTTTGTCATATTAAAAAGTTCGGAATAGTCGCAAAGTGATCGCAATAACGCGAATTTATGTTTTTACATGACGTTCTCGTTGCCGTTGCCGTCGTCATTGCTAAAGCTTCCTATTGCCCGAAACGGAAAATACCATAATAGTCCTAGTTTGTCTACCCAAATTTTGAATAAGCATTGTTTTTGTTTGCCCTTGGGACCATTGTAAGTCCCAAGAGAAACTGGAAACAATGCTTATTTAAAATTTGGGTAGACAAACTAAGACTATTATGGTATTTTCCGTTTCGGACAATAGGAAGCTTTAGCAATGACGACGGCAACGGCAACGAGAACGTCATGTAAAAACATAAATTCGCTTTATTTTTATTTCAACCTTTTTAATATGACAGGGGTGTGGTAGTTCATCAAAAATGACATTGGTAGAAACGGCGCTTAATTTAAGGGAGAACATGGTAATTTATCCTCAAGTGCTAACGTTGTTCATAAAACCGCAAATTTGGCTATTTCACGTTGCAATTTTGCTGACGACGGCAAAGAAATGGACAAAAGTGAAAAGTGCACGTGCAGGGCGTGCAAAGCTATTGTTTTTGCCCACTAAATATGCAAATTTGTGACGTTCTCGTTGCCGTCGCCGTTGTCGTTCCTTAAGCTCCCTAATAGGCGGAGTAACCGACTCCTCGAATAAGTCAATATCCCTCTCGGCTTCTTCTGCATGCAATATGGCATCGTAGCTCGTTCAAGATGCCTAGTAAATGGTGTAAGTAGCCGATGAAACAAATTTGTTGTCCATATGGTTCTTCTATTCTCAGAATAGGAATCCCTGTAAACTCTGAACAAGCTTTTGGGGGCCGTTGCGCAGACTGACTATACTGGCGGTTATATCAAGTCTGTCTGTGACGCAGGCTAAAGTATTTCGCGAATATTCCGCCATTTTCGCCTTGTACAATACCGGCGAACTATCCTGTAACTGGATGGGAACGAACAGTTTTAAAGTAAAGATAGAAAATGAATGGTTCATTGTTATATGCTCACTTTGCCCAAACTTGAAATTTGGTGATTTCTCGTTGTTCGGGAGTTAAGCAAAGACGACGGCCACGGTAACGAAAACGTCATTCCAAAATATATCTTAGCGCTATTGCAAGTATTTCACGATTATTTCGCCTTGTTAACCTTGCACAATACGGGAGAACTATCCTGTAAGTGGATGGGTACGAACGGTCTTAAAGTCAAATCAGAAAATGACTGTTTCATTGCATGTTATAAGTTCACGTTGTCGTCAAAACCTAAAATTTGGTGATTCCAAGTTGTTGTTTTGTGGAGTACGGCAAAACATGCACGGAAATTCGTGCTACACGTGCAGCACGAGTATTTTTCCTTTTTTAACCAATCATATTTTTTATTTGTGGGGTTGTCGTTGCCGTAGTCGTCGTTGTTGCAAAGTCCCTAACTTATCTTGGGTTTTCCGCGCGAAACTCTACTGGTCTTCAAAGGGATAACATTTATGGAAACTTCAAGTATTACTCGTACTAAAAAAACTCTCTTGACATAAGTCATTACTAAAAATAAAGCAACCATTAACGTAAATCTCTTTTATATTGCTTTCGTGTTGTTGTGGAATCTCATAAATGAATTTCATTAAATTAGTTGATGAACTTAATAAACCTTACCCCATATAGAGAAGAAAACAGAAAGCAGAAGAGAACTTATTATTTTATTCCGCGTTGGAAGTTTTATTTCAAGGTAAGTTATTGTTTCCTTTCAAATAGAGAAAACTAAACATTGAAATTTCTCAGTTCTTCTATATCATGATTGTTAAGGAGACTATCAGTTTAATAATTCGTAAATGTAGTTTATGCTTCCTAAAGGAGATTATACATGGGGGGACAGAGAATATAAAACATTATTTTTTTTGAAAATGTTAGAAATAATATGAAAAGGAGGAGTAGAAGCTTAAGTGAATACTAAACGAATTATCCTGCGAATTTGTTTGGATTTTGTTAACTTCTTTTTTATCAAGGCCACGTTCCAGTAACCGTTTTATTGATTACAATATTCACCTTTAACAATGGCCTTTAGCTTTAGCAAACGTAGAAAATTTTTGGGCATTGCAACATAACAGTGTTCTCCTGTTTAATCGTTAATTAAAGCTCCAACTTTTTGTACAGACACCTTAGAAGAATGGAAGTTCACACATTTTGGAAGATACTGCATTTGTTCATATATTTATTCGCATCTTTTCACGAGGTTGCCTCGCACAGACAAGGTAATATATTCAATGTTTTTTTTTCTAAGATAATCGTCTTATTGAACGATAACATTTATACCCCCTAACCGGGTTGTGCATCCATACCATATCAGTCCCTACTACTCTTACTTTGAACTCTTTAGATAATTAGCGATGCACTTTATTTCTAATCATTGCTTCTAGAGCACACTCAAATATCTCTGAACATATCTTCAGTTGTGGTTAAAACGAGAGGAAAAACCACAAACAGTCTAATATCTTCCCGCGGACTCTGATCCATTATATCAGTGTCCATTATCTACGTTACAAGAAAATTGACTGGGTAAGTATCAGTTTGTCGGTATGACGTCATGGCAGAGATATATTGGTGTGTAGAAACTCAAAAATTAGTGGCTCATTTCGCTCTTAATTATAGCTATCCTATGCACACCGTGGCAGGAGCACTATTTTTTTGTAACACAATTTTTTTGTTTGGATTCCCGTAGAAAAAAGGGAATAACATGAATTCAGAAATGACTAACTTCGAGCTTGCCGTTTGCTTTCCTCAAAAACTCACCGCCGAGTTTTGAAAAGAAAATTCTCGTGTAATAATATCGCCATATTTGTTCAATTAAGAAGAACAATATTTATCGTCGAAAGCGTTGGAATTATCCGTTCCGTTTTCTTAGCCAAGGGCCCGTACTTGAAAAAAAAAAGGGGGGAAAAACAGTTAATTAATTTTAAAACGCGTACAATCAACCTCCAGGCCGGTTAATTAACGAAGCTTTATTCAAGTTGCCATTCATGCATAGCAGTGAAACCTGTTTTAAGATGTTTAAGTAAACACATGCCTCAGCAAACTCGATCAATTTGAAGATAAACGAGATGCGGGTTTTTCCTCACGTCATTCCTACGCCAAGTGTAAATACGATTCTTTTTACTTTTCGATACGGCTGACTCAATTTTATGGGAACGTACCACCTAGCTTTTTCTTTTACCTCTCTGCCATCTGTGATCGGTGCTATTCGCGCCACTCACTTGCTTCGCTTGCTGTCCTGCGTCGAACGAGTACCCCTCCATGTGTTGAAAACTTTGCATGGTTTCCTTACTGAAAAGCGTGGTTTGGCAGTTGTTTAGCTACTCTGAGTATCCAGTGGAATTATCATAAACATTTGAATTATATCGAGTTTAACAATGGTGCTATGATAAAAAAAGCACTTCCTCTTTTCTTAAGATTTTAAAAGTGTTATCAAGTAAACTTATGATCCTCGCAGTTATAAAGGCACTTTAAGCAACTCGTAGAGAAGCCTGAAAAATTCAAAACCTTAACGAGGTTTGAACCCGTGACCTCGCGATATTGGAGCGACGCTCTAACAAACTGAGCTATGAAGCCACGGAGTTTGAGAGCCGCTCATTTGCGGGTTTTAGTGTTCCCGTGATGAATGAATCAACGTGAAATGATGTATGAGATAAATTATATATTGAACTGCGGATATGAAATCATGTAAAGCTGCTATGATCCTCGCAATAGACCATTTTACAGTTGTAGCTAAGTTACCTGGCCTAAGAATGGAAGCGAGTTGTCGGTGACCCTGTTTTGATACAAACCTCCGTGCTTTTGTGATGATAATATGGGCTAATTAGAATTACAACAACACAATTTACATGATAAAAGCAGTGGGGGCTGTATTAATGCAAGGTCACCGGCAGCCTCGCAGCCATTCATAGGCTAGGTCGCTGAGCAAAAAACTGTAAAATGGCCTATTATAAAGGCAATTTTAACAATTGCGTAAAGAAGCCTGAAAAAATATCAGGACTTCAACGGTGTTTGAAAGTGTGTTTGTCTAACTAGTCCTGAATGTCAAAATTTTGAGCTGTTTACTTTGAGTGCAAGTTTTGGATTTCACTGTCCGCCATTACTCACATTCAAAACTTACCTATTGGACCTCATAGGGTTGGATCCAGGGAAAAGTGACGTCAAAGGCTCACTGGCTTAAATTTTCAGCGTGTAAATGCAGGTTATAAAATATGCAAAACACGAGTTTTAAAGTCTGAAAGCCCGAAATTCCCGTGCTGCATATTAATTCAGCCGCGTACACACACATTTCATTCTTAAACTAGTGAGTCTTTGACGTCATTTTCTCCTGGATCCAGACCTCTCAATATTTCAGAGTTGGTAATGGCGGATCATTAAATAGGAAAATTCCATCAAAAATAAATAGGAGTCTTTTTTTCCAATCAAGGCTTGAAACTTGGGTCACTTAGTGCTTAGTTAACATAGTTTGGAAATCCAAAGAAAAAGAAGAAGTGATCTTTTGGTACCACTTTAAAAGAGGTAAATACTACGTCACTTTTGACATGTCACATGTTGAGTTATTAATGAAGTTTACTCAAAGAAGGGCGTTGGTTGTAGTAATGCAGTATTTTAAGCGCCAACACGTACATACCTTCTTACAAATGATGCCCACATATCGAGCAGTCAAAAATACCGTAAGATTGCACGTACGCAGTCTTGAAAAGTGGCTTAAAACTTTAAATCAAAAAAGTGTCAACCACAATTCTTTGGCTCAACATTTCTATAAAAGAGGTTTATCTTGTCAGTCTCATCCCGGGCCATATTTCAGTAGACTTTTCATGTTTTACAATGTTCTAGCCACAATCTACAATCTACAATCTATTGTAGCTACCATTTTTTATCGCTGCGTTCTCCTGAATAGAAAGACCCTATCTCTGTGCTCAGCCAACACGATCTCTTCCTCAAATGAAGGGCTATCCTTGAGTTCATTGTCAGTTTGCTCTAAATGAAGTATAATCCTCCATTTAGATTACTCTGTCCCAGGACTTGTGGTAGCAAATAAAAAGAAAAAAAGTAAATGCAGCCCCTGGACAGGATTTGAACCCGGAGCACCCACTTTGAAGGAACTGTTTTATCCAGTTAGCTTAACCACTAACGATCAACTGACTAGAAAATGTGCCGACTATTTACCAAAACTAATTAGAATATATATAAAATCATTGCTGAATAATGGTTAAGTCTGGAGCTTGATTTTAAAATGGTTAGCTTTATCTTGAAGTTTGGTAACCGACTTTTTCACTGTGTAAGCTTGCTTCTTAATGGTTGTTAATACACGTTAACAGCGGCACTTTTGGAAGAAAATTTATTGACATAAATAAAAAATGATACCTTCGCAGTTAGTGATGTGGTCGTCTAGTGGCTAAGTGCGCGGTTATGGTATAATGTTGTAACAGGGCTGGACAATCTGCGAGCCAGCGAGCCATGCAAATTTCGCATTTAAGTTTAAGCACCCATTTCAAATAGCACTGATGAACTGCTATTGAGTCTAAGCACCCATTTTAAAACGGTTAGCTTACAATAACTATGTGATTCTCATGTTGACTCGCCATCTTGACTCGCATGACTCGCAGCCATGCCTCGCATGCCTCGCTGACTCGTACATTGTCCAAACTCGTTGTAACCGTTGACGACCGTTATTGTTCTAAATTTCTGAGGATGTGCAGAAGAGCTGGAAGTCCGTGGTTCGCGGGCTTCCTCTTTTGGCTGTGGCCAGAGACCGTTTTCTTGCAGTTCTGGCCTAAAGAAATGCGGTCTCTGGGGACAATAATTTTACAAAAAATATATTATTTTTAAAATTTTATTTATACATTACATATTACATTTTGATACTTTACTTTACATGGAAAACGGTATTTAATTAAAGAACTTATAAAAGCAAAGTTACATAATTACACTGTTTATAGAATTAGGATGAATGACAAAATAAGGAGTAAAAAAGTCAAATTTTGTTTTTTTTTTAAGGAGAGGGGAAAACCGGAGTACCCGGAGAAAAACCTCTCGGTGCAGAGTAGAGAACCAACAAATTCAACCCACATATGACGCCGAGTATGGAAATCGAACCCGGGCCACGTTGGTGGGAGGCGAGTGCTCTCACCACTGCGCCATCCCGGCACCCCCATTTTCAACACATAAAGTAATTAGATTCTTTCAATTACAAGTTGTGGGATTGTAATGTGAGAAGAATGGGTGGAAGCCTTCTATACTAGGGCATTGACTGTTTGTTCTACAGGTCCAAATGTAATACCTCGCGACTAAAAATAGAAAGTAGTAAGCGGAAGAGAATTACTTCCGTTTCTATTCCATACAACCTCCAGTCTATCCTCCCAAAACCTTAAACCATAAGAATGGTATTGGTAATAGTAATGAATTTATTTAGCGCATTTTCTATTGACATATTCAAATGCGCTTTACAAGCAAGTGATCTATGGGTGAGATCGGACATCAGAAAACCAATGTTTCAGTCATGATTCTTTAATTAAAGGTTTTCAAACACTGTTAGTATTTGGAAAAAAATAAATAAAACGCTTATTTTCACTTTCAAATTTCCCTGGCGCTGCCATCCTGAATAATTGTGACTTGGATGTTACGGACTTTCGGTTGCCTGGACCTCATGCTGTTGCCGACTGATTCAGGTACATTGATCTATGGTATGATAGCCACAAGCCCTGGGCAACCAGAACACGTCATGGTAATACATATCGGCGGCAGAGAAATTTGAAAACAATAATTAGCCATTCACTTATTTCTGATGCAGACGCATCCTTTGTAAAAAAATTGATTGTAAACGTTATTTCCCTTGGTTAAGGTTATGTTTTTTTTTTGGAGTGGAGGTCCCATTTAAGTGAAATTCACGTACATACACCCGGGCCGGATGGTTTCTCCCCCAAGAGTGAATTAGATGAGAGTGTTGATCTATCACATTGCGGTCTTGCCCTAGCAGCTACAAATGGATTTATTTATAGATACACCTTGAGCGCGAAACAAACAAATTGCCGCCAATTTTAACCAATCAAAAGAAGCCATGTCACGCCCGACTGCTGCTGCCATATTTGTTCAGGGACATGACAACTGATATTCGCCGGAACGGTTATTCTAAAAATAGACTCACTTGTGGCTGTGCTGGGAAACCCATCCTCGTCATAACAACACTCTTATCTAATTCACCCTTGTCTCCCCTCCGTAATACCTTTTTTTAGAGGGGACAGAAGGGTAGGGATAGACCCGTGACTTCTCTTCACACCAAACTTCATTTTATTTCCAACCAAGCCATATGTATTTACAAAGGTCAACAAAACACAGCCACTGCTAAGAATCCCAAGTGGCCGGCAGCAAATCAGTTGGCTATTTACAAGTGCAGTCGAGGTGTTTAGCCAGGGACTACCGGGGTCAAATTCAACGTATAGTCAGAACGCCTTGAATTGAACCAGGGATCTCGGGATCTGAAGGAAAGCCGCCTTGCATGTCACTAGGCCGCTTTGCCTACTACAGACCCCAGTCACTGAATGCGAGAATTATCATGCAAGCGTTTCTTCAAATTGTTGTATTTTCTTTGCAAACTGATGAGTCTGGCCGGCCAGTTCTGACAAAAGGAAAGCGCCCTTATAATTACTCACCCTTTATTAATTAATCTTTGCAGGTTCACCTTCAAGCCTAACATCATTAGGATGTTATAGAGAAGGAAGTTCAACTCAACGCATATTCTCGACTCTGTTCCATCAAGTTCATGTCACATGGTGGTGGCCGGATGCTATCATACAATCGTGTAGAAACGCGGCCGTTGCCAAGGGATACCGAATATTCTCCATTCAGAACACGATAGAGTGCCGCTGGGGACCTAACGCTGAACGCGACTACGCCAAATATGGTTATGGCTGGTACTGCCACCAGGGGGTGGGGTGGTACGATTCTGGTAGTGTCTACAGAATTACTTACACAGTACCTGGTTAGTGAGTCAGAGAAGATGAAAAGGGTGGGCTAACTCTAATAAGTTTTTCTGAGGTTCGCACTGCGAGAAAAGGGAACCTATTGAGCTTTGACATTGAAGTCAAAAGAATCAGAAATTCATTTTAATTGCGAATGTTTCTTTTTGGAGACATTTTTGTCACTATGGCAGTTTGATTGCTGGGATTCTAAAAACCAGTTTACCTGTTCTGTCTAGGAAACAACATGATAAAAACACAGCTAGTTAAAGCTAAGAAAGAAATGCAAAATAATACTGTCGTGTGCCACCGTTTTATATAGAATTTGATGTTTTGTCATTTCAACTTTTCAAGTTGCCAATTTGAAGTAAAAGAGGAAGGAAATTTTGAAAAGCGAAGAAAGGACATTCCTAGTCATTAACTCCTTAGATTTTGCTGTTTCAATGGGCTTCACGTCATTGTCATACACCATATTCCAAAATGGTCACGATTTTAGTATTCTTTTGTTTGCTTGCAAATAAGCCCTTGTTGCCTCGTTCAACGTTAAATAAGAACGAGGCAAGAAGAACTAATTTGCAAGCAAACAACTGAATACTAAAATGGCTGCCATTTTGAAATAAAGTGTATAGATGTTTATTACGGAGGTTTAGCAACAATATCGCAGAAAGGCGACGTCTCCGAAAACCAGGTTTTGCATCACGATGACAGAGCCATTTAAGCAAGGCAAGGAACTTAGGTCACTATGAAACTTGCTAGTCCACATTCAATTTGATTGTGTACATTTGTTTAATAATTTATGAACTATTGCCCTTTAATCAGTTAATGGCCATTGGACAAACTGGTCGTCGTGGAGTCAGTGTAGCCAAACTTGCAGAGGTGGAACAAGATCACGCATGCGCAGCTGTACCAATCCCCCTCCCTCCAATGGCGGTTCTCATTGTCTAGGACCTGGGAACCAGGCTCAGAATTGTGGAAGAAATTTCTGTCCGTCTAAGGGTATGCAGATATAATTAACATCAGTTGCCATGCAATTTATTCTCCGAGAATAAAATTTGTTTTTATTCCGATGCACACAAATTAAATCAACAGAATATGAGGAAAGAGATCGAATCCTTCAGCCCAGTGATAATCATTTGAGAATTATTTAAAGTGGTACTATGATCAAATTTTTACCCCTTGATTTTTTGAGTGTATCATATGGAATTCCATGAAAGAACAAAAACGCCATTTACTGTTTGCAAATACCTGCATTAGTTCCGGAGATATTTAAGTTTGAAAATGGGTAAAATATGCAAATGAGATGACTGATGATGTCATACACTCAACCCAATATAATACTGAGTATATAAATAGAGCTACCTTGGCCAATTTGCAGCGCAGACCATTGAAAATTGGTAGTCTAATAGTTCTACAGGAAACACACCTATGACTATAAAAAATTATGTTCCCATGGCAACTCACTCTTTTCCAATCCCCACCCACTTGATATGTTAGTGATTTTCAGCTTGAAAAATGGTAAACAAGGCCACAAAATTGAGCTAACATATCTATATGCTTGCTGGATCATGCGTATGAAGTGCTGTTAGCAAATATCAAAATGGAATGCCAAGGTGGCCAGAAAAGCTTTTAATATGGGGGAGGTCTGGAACCCAGTATGATAACGGAACTGTTAAGCTCATATTGTGGAGAACATTTAGTACAATCTTACTGCAAAAAATCAAAAATTTCTGATTCAAATTGGCTGAGATATCTCTTTTCATCATATTTGAACAAAATTTGGTTGAGTGTATGACGTCATCACTTGGCTAATTTGCATATTTTAAAAACTCGAATATCTGTGGAACGAAAAGAGATATTTGAAAAAAGTAAACAGCATTTTTCTTCTCACACAGACTACTTGTTTAAGTTTCAAAATGGCTTAGATAGGAAAGATGCGATTTTCGTCAGAGTACCCCTTTAATAATTATTACTTGGCCTGCAGGTATGGCGCAGTGGTGAGAGCACTCGCTTCCCAACAATACATACATACATAACCTTTATTAACGTGTCTAATCGTTCTAGCGCCACAAGGCACTAATTGGGGACACCTTGAAAACTAATTACATCATCAAATTAGCCTAATTACTGCTATAAAACATATAAAAACACCGGAAATTCACACTATTTAAGCTAAATACACTTTTACACATGATAGAACTAATCGTATATAAGAATGTAAAAACTAAATGCATAGTTGAGCTCGGACGCTAAGATAAATAAGTAAATATGCGTGCGTCCAGTTAACCTGAGCATAAGTGGCATTCTGTCCCACATCCTTCAAGAATTGATGTTATATCCTTTTTACGTATCATTGTCCTATAAACTCTTGTTCTTAGGCCATCGTAGCTTGATTAAGAAAATAACACAAACAGCGGTGATAAACATTGTATTCCAACGCATTTTTATAAAACTTGACGTTTCTAACGGTCACTTTTGAAAATGTGTGTTGACTAGCATACGAAACGTCAAGTTTTATAAAAATGCGTTGGAATACAATTTTTATCACCGCTGTTTGTGTTATTGTCCTATAAGCTGCCAAAGTTCTAATATTTTTCTCCTCCTTACTTAATTTTGACCACAACTGTGGTCCGAGAAATCTGAGAGAATGTTTGCCACAAGTAACAGTTTTAAAACGAGGTAAGACAAAATCTGCATGTCTTAGGTTATATCTCTTACTATTAATTAATAGTCTAGTAATGTGACCCGGGTTCGACTCGATTCCTACAATCGGCGTCATATGTGGGATAAGTTTGTTGCTGGTTCTTTACTCTGCTCCGAGAGGTTTTTGTTCGGGTACTCCAGTTTTCCCCTCTCCTCAAAAACTAACATTGATTTGATTTGCGGTAATTTGTTGATTTTAGTTTACAGTGTTCCCAATTAGTGCTCCAGCACTAGGAAACTAGGCGCATAAATAAAAGTTCCTTCCCTTTCCTTTTATTTGGTTTTTGCCATAACGGAGTGGCCAACTTTATGGCACCTTTCTTGGAACAGATTTATACAAATCCAAAAGAAAGTTACAACTATCACAGACTATCTGCAAATAGCTATAGCGCATACATGCTTAATATTTGCGTAACAGAAAAATTGAATTAATAATCTCTATAGTATATGCTTTTCCTAGTTTTCATCTATCTTCAAATTAGACAATTGCATTTAGAAGGAAGTTTAAGAATGAAGATAAGCATAAGAAGTTTAAAACCACAAAATTTGGATGTCGTCATGGCATAATATGCATAAAATCTTAAAGTGGCTAATTTATTTGAGTGTATAGTGAGAGACTTGATTAGCAGCACTAATTGGGGACACTGTAAACTGAAATCAACAAATTAACGCAAAACAAATCAAATGTTGGATTTTGAGGAGAGGGGAAACCGGAGTACCCAAAGAAAACCTCTCGGTGCAGAGTAGACAACCAACAAACACAAACCATATATGACGCCGGGTGTGCGAGTCTGAGAATCGAACCCGGGCCACATTGGTGGGAAGCGAGCGCTATCACTACTGCACCACTGCACCCGGCCTCAAGAGTTATACACGTTAAAAAGTGTGCGTGTTAAATTAAGTATGTTTTGCAAGATTCTAATACTTTTGACGACGACAAACAATACGTGGTTGTACACAACTAGAACTCTAGATTTTGAACAAACGTGGCCCTTACATGCATGGGATCACATAACCAGAAAGGGCCGTAAAATACATATCTCAAATGACAAAGTTTGTTTAATAACTCACTACTTGCAAAAATCCCATTAGACACTTCTATTACCCACCCCCCCCCCCCCCCCCCCCCCCCCCCCCAAAAAAAAAAAAAAATGCAAACGCATTGTTTTCGACTTCTCTTGGGACATTTTCAAGAGAAGTTGCAAACAATGGTTATGCAAAAGTTTTGCGGGGTAATAGAGGTGTATTGTGGGATTGTGCCAGTAGTGAATAAACTTAACTGGTTATAGAGTGTAATGTAAAGTGCTAGTTTTCTACCCCATATGAACCATGTGAGCGTTAACTCTACTAATGGAGATGGGCTCACACAGGGACAGAGAAAAACTCTGACCAGGTTGGGAATTGAACCCACGATCTTCGGGTTAGTTCACCGCTGCTCTACCGACTGAGCTACAAGGTCAGACGGGAGCAGGCCGTGGGAACTAAAGATGTTAAAGTCACGGCAATGAACATGTGCAAGTACAAGGAGGGGTTACGTTTTTACAAACGTTATCCGTGAAGAACTATATTTCAAGAGACTTAACCGATTAGAGTGTAATATGAAGTGCTAGTTTTCTACCCCATATGAACCATGTGAGCGTTAGCCTTACTAATGGAGATATGCCCACACGATTGAGTGCTCAGTCTTGAATTCTTCCGTTGCATTTCTTGCGGATAGAAAAGGCAGGTATCCGTGGTCGTTCTGTTTCACGTACAGTAACCAGAGAATAGATTAGTGCAGAACGTGATGTTTATTCGTAACAATTTCAGTGTAAACCTTTTCTTACACCAATTAGATCGCTACCTGTGACTAGTTGACTCATGATCATCGTAAATGTTTCAAATTTCGATCTCTTTTAGTCTCCCACTGTTCATGTCCTCGACTAGACTAGTATTGAATACTATGCTATGTTTGTTTCGCGTAAACGCGCAGTAATCCAATCCAGCCACTTTACCACAAATCGTGTAACTATAATATAGTTAATTCTTTGAGATGATTCGGGACAATCGAACAAGTCAACAGCTAATCGATTTAAAATGGTAAATAACGCCGCTCGTTTAAGCAAACGACAATTTTAACAATAATCTTTACAAAGTACATTCACTAACTTCTGTGGCGGGTCTTAGTTTCAAGTACAGGTAAGCTTAAAAATCTGGTTAGCCGGTCTTCAGGAAAACGATCCGAACGTGTTCACGTTTTCAACTGAACTGATTGTCTACCAAAATAGAATTGAATTAGCTAAAGATCAGAGGTTGAAATCAATGCCAATTCAGGTCATTCTCGGTAATCAAGTTATTCACGCGACTTAATATCAGTTAACTTAACGTATCAATGTTCGCACTCGTATTTACATCTTTTTTTTGTTACAGTTGACGGTGGTTGGGCCCAGTGGTCTCTCTTCTCAATGTGTTCTGCGTCATGTAATGGAGGAGTTCAGATCCGCTCTCGCACCTGTTCTAAACCGTTTCCCCGGCATGGTGGTCGGAGATGCCTAGGAAGAGCTTCTGAGCAGCGCTCTTGTAACACTCGACCCTGCTTAAGTAAGTAGCTTAGGGTTTGAAAGCAAACAAACAACCAAACCGGTCCTTGATAATTACTCCTTCATGCAGTCTTGGGGATGAATTGCCTGAGTGAGCGGCGGATTGCCCGAGAGAACTCACCCGTTCCCGTTTGTTCGGTCCCGAAGCTTAGACCTGTTGGACGGGGTTACTGTCCCGATGGGCGACCCTTATACGCCTCACTCAAGGAGTGAGGCTGGTAATCGTATGTTAGGTGAGCTTCAGTCGGACTGACTCGGCGGACACGAGAGTTATTCAGTCGGTGCATTTCGGTGGTTTTACTCTTTCGTCAAAATCAAGGCTATCCCCAGCTAATTGCATTTTTCGGTGACTTATTGCTGCGAAATCATACGTAAACCTGACCTTTACCTAAGAAAACCTAATGCCAGCTCTAACCTTGTTTTGTACAGATAGTTTTCGCTTGGACTTAGGAGGACAATTCAAGATGTTTCATTAAGTTTAACATGCATTAAACTACGTACATCTCTGGCCATAAGCGAGTCAATTATTTGGTTAGCCATCGAGTAAAAGTTCGCTGATGACACTGTCGGTCACAATTGAATGATCACCAGTCAGTCAGTCAGTCAATCAATCCATCAATCAATCAATCAATCAATCAATCAATCAATCAATCAATCAATCAATCAATCAATCAATCTATCAATCAATCAATCAGTCAATCAATCAAACCAATCAATTATAGTTTGCCCTTCGGTCACTTTTTCAACCAAATCATTTGAAGAATTCAAGAAGTACGGTAATTTCTTTACATCTTCAACGTTTCTTAAGACTAACAACAACGTTTAACTTTTACCACAATAGTTAAAAGATGGCAAAAACTGTTATAGTTTCTTCTTTCTAAATGTCAAGCTACAACACTGAAATTAACAATTACCTTTAATATCTGAAACTAGAAAGGACGGAAATGGATTGAATGTTTCATTTTGGCGGTCATCCAACTAATTAAGCTTTATAGTTATGTTAGGTGGCCAGTTGCTGTTTTAAATTACCGTCGCGTAAGATTTAATAATTATTGTGTGAATTGAACATTACTGACAATTACTGTGGCTGTTAGATAGGATAAATGGTGGCTGGTCTCCATGGCAACCGTGGGGATCTTGTTCGAAGACTTGTGACAGCGGATCACAAACGAGAATCAGAACTTGTAGTAACCCGCCGCCGAGAAATGGCGGACGCACTTGCCCTGGTACAAGATTGCAAAGACGAAGGTGTAATTCAATTGGATGTCCTGGTGAGTCCATTGTGTCATTCAAGTAAAACTGGTTAGAGCATCTCAATATATAATCACAGCTTCAGAAAACATATCCAATCGCTAACTAAGCGGATGAACTTTATGTATCAAACATAGCATATTGTTGAAATGATGTCCGATGGAAGACCATGTATGGATGATTGGAAAGCGAGCAGGCATGTTAGGATAAAAATTGGAGCCCTTCATACAGGAATCGGATGTATGACTTTCAATTTGGTAATCAAACCGTTTTATCTCAGAGTTATTTGACACTCGCGGTTGAACGTTTTCTTCACACTAGTAAAGTAAAATAAATTAAAGTAAAGCAACCATATTTAACGTCGATAACTCGTAACAGTAATTCAACTGACAAACCTGAGGTCGACAGTGCGCTCATTTTACTCCCCCCTCTCCATCGGTGCTCCGTTTTACGGGTATTTAAAGCTACGTAGCTACACGGAAAGGAAAGAAGTCGAAACAAGGATGCGAGATCCGGGAATCGAACTCAAGACCTCTTGCACCAAGGCCGCGCACTAACCGACTGTGCCATCCTTGCTCGGAAGTTGCTAAACTTCCTTGCTAGGAAGTTTAGGTATATCCATTTCCTTTGCTTCTTGAATTTAGCAGATGGCGCATAAGAAAAAAAAAACATCTCTTAGGGAAATCAAGGCAACAAAAGACTATCATAAGTTTACTGATTAATTTTCACCATGTCAGTAAACGGAAGATGGTCTGCTTGGCGGCCATGGGGACCATGTAGCAGAACTTGTGGGGGAGGGGTACAAAGACGGACAAGAACATGCACCAACCCACCTCCAAGAAATAGTGGTGCGCCCTGTACTGGAAGGAGCTTGGAAACAAGGCAATGCAGCAAAAGGCCATGCCTGGGTAAGAAATTATTCGATTACACTGAATGGACAACAAACAAAGAGGAAAGGCCCGTTTCAGACGGTTTCAACATTTGACCAACATTCGTTCAACAAAAGTTGAACGGTTGTTAGGCAAATGTTGGATGAAAAAACAAAGTTGTGCGGGGTACGTTCAAACGGTTCCAACATTGCGCTAACAAAAGAACCAACACTTTCGCTAAATTTGATTGCGAGGAACTAAAAACTAGAAACCAGTCTCTCTCGCCCTGATAAACTACGCCATATTGACTTTTGCGGCCTGGTGTGAGCATGCGTGTGTTCTACAATTGTTGAATCGTGTGTTCAAGCGACTTCATCGCCATTCAGCATTTTCAAGAACAATGGGAAAGTTGAATCGATGTTGAATGAAAGTTCAAATCTATTTAAACTTGATTCAACACGCTTTCAAAAAGCTTTGAATATTTTTTACGCTTTCAATAATGTTGGACGACCTGTTCAAACGCACCGAACGTTTGGTTCAACAAAGTGTTGAATGCACGTTGAAGCAAATGTTAAAATCGTTTAAACGGGCATTAAAATGCAAGTGCTTGAGATTCATGTTGATTATTGTGTTGTTGTTTGCAAATGGCACAAAGCCCTTGAAGATTAAAGAAGAACGTTTTGGCACTTTGTAACATGTATGAAATTCCGTAAGTCTCAAAACGCAGGCAGAATTGGAATGTAAACACTTGACAGTCGGTGTGGGGGAGCTCCCCTTCTGTCTAACGGCTAAACATTGTCGTTTGCTAGTGACAATGGCGTTGAATGTTTGAAAGAGCAAGGAAAGGAAAGGAACTTTATTTAAGCGTCTAGTAGATTTAGCGCTGGAGCACTAATTGGGGACACTGTAAAGTGAAATTAACAATTATCACAACAAGTCAAATGTTCAAATGTTGGCTTTTGAAGAGAGGGGAAACCGGAGTACCCGGAGAAAACCTCTCGGTGCAGAGTATAGAACCAACAAACTCAACCCACACATGACGCCGAGTCGAGGAATCGAGTCGCGTGTTCTCACCACTGCGCCATTCCTGCACCCCCAGGGGTTCATCAACCAGAGATTGCGATATCACGTAGCCGGCTGCTAGGTGCTCGTATTGATACTTTGGTGATGTGTCGGTGATCCAATCTCATAAGCCGACATACCATGATATACGCCAATCTGATGGATGCCACTGTCTTTTTAAGGGGACGAAATGAATGGTACTTGCTTTGAGGTTGGTCTTTAAGACGTCCCTATAGCGTTTACCCCACATACCGCTCCCTCCCCTTGACAATCTTTGTTAGCTCTCCATGAGACTGGAAGGGTTTAGGTAATTGCTGCATTGCACAATGCAGTTGAACTGGCATTGCAGATTACTGGCACTGAGCAAAAGGATGGTCATTATGCAACCTAAAAGAGAAGGAAAACGGAGGTTTAGGAGGAAAACATTTTCGAAAAGAAAGAGTGGGGAAGCAACAAATGAAACCGCGTCCTTGAATAGATCCCGGAAAACGTTGATTAAGGAAAGCAAGACCCTCCGGAGCAGTATTAGAAATACATTTGCTAAAACTAGATCGCCTTTGTGTTTTATTTCTAGGTTGTATAGAAGGAAGGAGGGTGACTGACGGATGTGATCGGTTGTGTACATGTTCCGGAGGCCGTCTCATTAACTGCGCACGCGTAAGGCACGAGTTCACCGCCATGACGACATCAGACCGTACTAGGTACATCAGAGCTGTTCGCCAAGCGTCCACGAACCCTAGATACAAACGGGACTACGATCAACTCATCACATTACATCGATCAATATTCCAGTCAGGAATTCACGAACGTGATCACTTTCTTCCATGGCATCGTTGGTTTATTTTGCAGTACGAGAACATCCTCCGACGCATCGATTGTCGAATAACTGTACCTTATTGGGATTGGAGTCTGGTCTCTGAGACCCCATGGCAAACAGGTCTGTCAATCTTAATTTCTGATTCCTTAAATTAATATGAGCCTATCAAAAATATTCCTTTTTCTTGTAAAGTATTTGATGTTATATAGGGAGCTGTACATCAACTGAAAGCTATGGAAATAGACTGGCAGAAAAAGATAAAATTTATCCGCAGGTGCCTGTCATTTGACATGAAAAACAAAAACATTTGCAGCGAAAACTGAAAAACCTAAAATTTACATAGATCATGAAAGGTGTGAGAGTTCATCACAAATAGCAAAACTTGACATACTGTCTTTCCTGTCTAGGGCCTTCTGATTTATGGTTTAGCGGCGACAGTGGTTTTGGCGCGAATGGGGAAAACCGCTCTCCACGATGCGTCATTGACGGGCCTTTTAGGCGAGGGATCTGGAACGTAGTACCATCCGCCGGAAATGGTTGCTTGGAGCGCCAGTTTAACCTGACCCAGACTCTTCCCGATACCACTGCAATCTCTGCTGTGCAGAGAATTCCACCATCAAGCTTTGACGATTTTGAAATTTCCATGCGTATAAACCTTCACGACACTGTTCATTGCTTAATTGGAGGTAATAGGAAATATATATGTTGCGGGTGCAACCCATTTAGGAAATGAAAATTTTTTTCGGAATTGCAGACGAAACGATTATTTCCCGATTGCTTATTTAACTGAAAGTGTTTGTTTATAACTCCGTTTAATGATTTCAAGTCCATAATTATTTAATAAGTAAAACAAATCGAATTAAATTCTGTTTGGATAATTATAAGTTATCCTACCAAATTTCATTTGGCATGTTCTCGTTCGGGTTTCAGCAATGTTGTTTCAAATTATCTACTGTATGATTTTCATACAATTCCCAAAAAGACCTAAAAAGACACCAAACTTAAAGTTGTAACATGCTTTAAATTCCATGTAATGATCAAAATTGGTTTCCCTATCCTAAGAAATGTCTTTAGTGCGGCATGCCATTTTCTGGATGACGAACGTCTCGATCTTCACCAATTTCTATTTCTACACCTTAAAAGTCATAGGCCGTCACGATAGCTGCATTGAAGCAACGTTCTTTGATATTTTCAGAAAAAAAAAAGGACTAAGTAAAGCCAGTAATCAAACCAAATTTCACAGCCATCGGGCACCACACTAATGTTTTTGCCTTTTTTGGTTATTCTTCTTCCATGAACGATACCGGCCCCCTTTTCCTCTAAGGAAATTTAATTTCTGTTAAAAGATAATTGTGGTTATTTATTAAATTAGTTAATTTATGTCATTGTTAATTAATTATTTTCGTTGTCATTTCCGTTCAGGTCACATGTGTTCGTTTGATTCAGCCGTTGCTCCTGAGTTCGCTCTTCATCACTCTTTCCTGGACAAGCTTTGGATGGACTGGCAGCGAATCAGTGGCGCTCATTTGAACGCTCATTTTTCTCACGTTTCGGCCAACATGCCCGGGACGGGAGGCCTCCATCCTCGAGACGTCATTGACAATTCTAAACTGCCTCGAGGAGTTAAAGTGGATTACCAAGGCACTCATGGTCCTCAGCTTCAAAATGTTGTTCATGGCCCTAAAGGTAATTAATTAATTAATTAATTAATAATAATAATAATAATAATAATAATAATAATAATAATTTATAATTTATAATTTTAATAATTTATACCACGCAGTTTCTGCAAGTCGGGATCTAGCTAATAAATTTTGGAGCCGAGTCCAAATGCTAAGCTGTGGTTAGCATCTTCATAGTAAAAGCAAGTGTCATGGATTTTCGAGATCTTGCTTACTTCGAGGTGCTTTTTATGCTTCGCAAGCGTCAAAGGCTAGCTGTTTATTTATTTGCAAACGAAAATATTGCGAAGATCTGGCTTACAAATTAGCTGCTATCGTTTTCTGGCAGTCCTCAAAATTTGGGCTAAAGTAAAAACCCACCCGAGTTCTAACAGAAGAACGTCGGACATCAGTACTGAATCGCTTATGGAGAAACCGGACTTTTCAAACCGGCAGTTTATCGTGCTCACTTGGGGCTTGTTGACCATTTCCTTCTGCGATAAAGCGCCTCTAAATACGAGGACGAAAAAATAGTCTGGATTGGGGGAAGGGGTGGGGTAATTTGCCCTTGAATTTCTACCAACCCCTATTTAGGATATCAGAGCCACTTGGGCGGGCCACAAAGGTCCAAACAAATCTCCTTAATCCCCCAATGAACACCTACACAATTTACACTCGTTGTCTCACGTCTCCGGATGTACTAACGGTGTCATCCGTTCACCTAATACACTACACCCTATGAATGTGAATTGCATTGTACAATCAATGGATTTCAACCAACATATGCCTTTATATTGGTGCAGAGAAATCGTACAATACGGCGCTTATTCTCGCACATGACCAGCGGTAATATGCTTTCTTTATTATTAATTTTCATCGAAGTAAAGAAACGTGTTTGCAGAATACACGTAGAGTTCAAATTTCATGCATCAAAATGGATGTTACTACTTTTTTCTTTGAACAAGTTATAGAGCGCGATCTGGCCAATTATCTTACGCATTCGCACAGCCATATCACTTTGTCAGTGGCACTCCTGACCCCAGAGCTCTTCTCTCTCTGCGCATGACTGGCGAAAGAGAAGAGCTTTGGGGAACCTGAAACAAAGTGTCTTCTCGTTGGTTTTCATGAAGAACAATGAGAATCGTCTCTGATTGGTGCATTCGTGTTAGCGCGACGAGTGAGCAGGCGGCGTAAGTTTGAAATAGCCATTTTTTGAGATACAAACCCTACGGCGCGTGTTAGAGTTTCTCAGAGCCTCGGGTCATGCGCAGCCATAACATACGAAGGTCTGGTGACGAGAATGTGTCAGTGGCAGCTATGAATTGCTGTTTCAGCCATATTAGACCTTACCAGCACGACACAGCCGTGGAACACTTGACTATCTCAAGGCCATTGTTCACAGCTTTCTTTTGCTCAGTCAGGTTAAACGAAGGAGAAAACCACCTTTTTGTGCCTCAGCGCCAAGACCCCACAAATCTCCTTCGAGTTACTAAGACTTCTAATTATAAACTCCTGTGCATACATAACTGGAAAAGCTTTGAAACATGCTTTCTAGCCTGTTTTCTTCATTTGATTCCATCTATTGCTTTCTCTCTCTTTTCAGAAGTGAGCTCGACTCATCGCCGACGTTTCGCAGTGTTGAATGAGAAGGCCATTCGGCTGTTTAACGTCTCAAAAGCCGAAGTGGAAAAAGCCAAAAGACTCGGTCTTAAGCTTCTGTCGCGGCATTCTCCAAAACCTGCAGACCAAGCAAGAGTGCAAACTTAAACTAGTGATCGATGCATCAGCGGTGAATAGGACAATCCCATGACTTTTGTCAGGCATATAGTTTACTTGTGGCCCTAGTAGCATCATCTGCGCCCGAGTGGAACGAGGGCGCAAATTATGCTACGAGGGAAAGAAAAAGGTTGTTGCTACAATACGATCAGCTAAACGATAGTAAAAATTGAGGAAAAATAAAAAGCAAAGAAACTCATCCACAAAAATTCGCGTCGACTCCGGCATTGAAATGGTATCCTCAGGATCTTATTGGCCCAGCGAAGTTGCTTGACATCAGAGTGGCAAATGCATTTTGAGCCTGGCATTTCCCGTTTGGCGCGTTATAAGGCGCGTTTTACAGAAGGCAGTTTGTCATTTGGCCTCGCGTATCGATAATAATGATTTCTTACGCGGAGAGCATAATCATTACCTCAAAATGGCTACCGCTCAAGTATTCTTTTGTTTGCTTGCGATACCACCTCGCGCGGTTAAATATTTAGTTTGAACCATTTTAAGTTTAAGAACAAGCAAGCAAACAAACATATCTTGACCTCGGTCGTGTGTACAGACCTCCCTGCGTTCGGTCTGTACTCACGATCTCGGTCAAGTTTCTCCCATACAGACCTCCCGCTCGGTTAATAAGAGCTAAGTAATATTGTCTCGTGAAGTGCTGTTTTTGGCTGCACCAGATGGCGTTTTTAATTCAAGATAAAATCCTCGATCATAGTTATTCAAATGAAATGTGCAACAACAGTCCTTTACTTGCGCTGGCATACACGATGCGCAAAATTGTTGTTCCCGCAGCCGGGGTTTCGGCCTCTGGGCATTCTCGTCACCAGAGGTCCGGCTCTTATGTCTTTGCATGACCCTAGGCTCTGGGAAACTCTATGTAGGAGAACATGCGCCGTAGGGTTGTTATAGCCAACAATTGGTTACTTGAACCTTACGGCACCTGTTCTCGGATCGTGCTAACATGAATGCACCACTCAGAGACGCTTGTCATTGTTCTTTACGAAAACCAATGAGAAGACACTTCGTATCAGGATTTCCCAGAGTCCTTATTCGCAAATGAGAAGAACTCTGGGGTGGAGATTGACCTCTAGGCCAAAACCCGCGGAGGCAACCTAGAAGCCCCCCACGTAAAAAGGGAAAATATGTAAATTGGAAGATGTTGTATATACTACTACTACTACTACTACTACTACTACTACTACTACTACTACTACTACTACTACTACTACTACTACTACTACTACTACTACTACTACTACTAATAATAATAATAATAATAATAATAATTTATTAAAAACTCTCTTGCAGTAAAACAACTGAATTAACGAGTACGTTTTACAATCTTAAATTAGCTAAAATACAATAATTTACAAGTATAACAATACTTGTGGTACTATCAATTAGTCACATAAGATATCAAGAGTCACTTAAAATATTTAAAAGTAAAAAAGTTTTCTACTCTCTTAGTCCTACAGGCCTGCTTGTTCCGGAAAAGATAATACTTTTGTGTTTTCTGCCTTGAGGGATAGTTAGGCGCGTCCAAGAGTGGACTAGGGAGCAGATGATGCAAAGGGTGGCTGGGGGACGTCATTTTCGCCATATATTTGTAGCACAAGTGTACTCTTCTATCATCTAACCTATCTAGATTACCTAATTTTAGTGCATGAGCGTATGACTCTGCATCGGGGTATATTATGTTAAGCGCCCTTTTTTGCACTCGCTCTATGGCCTCGGACAGATAGGCAGGAATGTCCTGCCAGACCGGTACTGCATACTCCAAAACTGGCCGAACTGAGGCAAGGTATATCCTCAACCGGTTGGGTTGGGACACCCTGGCTCTGCACAGAACTCTAAGGCACTGGAAAATTTAAACCATTTACAGACTTCATAAAATGTCTGTAAATAATAAATTTACAGACTTTAACACTTAACCCCATAAATATAAAATCTTTGTAAATTTATTTTACAGATATTTTACAGAGTTTTGTTGAGTAAAGCTCTATAAAATGTCTGTAAAATGTTTATAAATTATTGGAGCTACAACAAGAGGAAATACTTGAAATTTACAGACTTAATATAATCTTGCAAAAATGTCTATAAATCGAAAATTTACAAAGATTTTACGCCGTTTGGTCATGTCTCATAAAATGTCTGTAAATTGCGCTCTATCATCATGCGTGTCCTGTCTAAGTTACCAAATGGTTTTGGATCTGTATGCCCTGTTCACGATGATTTTGAGTGTTGAATATTTATTACCTAATTAAATTATATGGGAAACTGTTGAATTAGCCCTGCATGTTGCATTGAGTTCGGTTTATCAAAAGTTCGCCGGTTGCAACCTATAAAATGCCTATCGGTATGTGTTTTAATAGTTCGACTTGGATCAAGTCTTAGGCCCTGTTGATATGGAGAAAAGTTGTCCTCGGAAGATGGTCACCCTCCCAGCCGGGTCTTTAGCTAGCGTTTATGTGAGAAAAGAACTAACCTTTATTCCTGAGTCAAGAGCTGCCCGGCTCAGTTTCGATCATCAGGAGACTGGGAAGCTCGTGCATTCTCTCATCATCTTACCTCGACCAAGTTGACTCCACTGAGCGAGCCAAAGTGTTTACATGGAATAAAGTTGGCCTGGCCAGGAGGGCGACCCTACCGTTGACAAAGGGTGACCCGGCTAGGTGGGTTTCCCTTCAAGCCGCGCCATTTTTTTCCCTCATGTAAACAGTTTACTTAAACCGCATTTTATAGGGAAATGTAGGAAAAGTTGGCTGGTCCAGGGTAACTCCGGTAAGCGAGTGACCCTTCTTCCTCGGACAATTTTTCTCCATATAAACGGGTACTTAGGGCCTCACAAGATTAGACCGTTTTAATTGTTTACAACAATTGCAAAGGCCATAAAATCTATGTAAATTGACACAACCCGGCCATAAAATAGTTTTTTTGTGTAAATTTCATGTAAATTGCTGGGATGAATCATGCAAATAACATGTAAATCAAGGCCTTTGTGATATAGGAGTCCCAGCAGAGAATGAGATTGAGAAAGTAATGTAGGCTAGTAAGCAGACTTTACCATGCTCCTTGAAAAAAGAAAAAAAAATAGCATTGGTGTTTAGCTGCCCAAATTAATCGTGCGGGTTTCAGTCAATTAACGTGGGTGCTTTCATAGCCCGTAGCTGTAGGTGAGAATTACTTCTTATGACGTAATGATCGAAAATCCGGCAGCCATATTTGTTATTCTAAATTATTAGTATCCAGTCTCTTGAGAAAAACAGAAAAGGAAATCTCAAAGGAACACACTTTTCCCCGTTCCATATTTTGATTAAGCAAATTTGCTCTGCACCTTTAAAGCAGAAAATTCTCCCCGGTTTTTCCACCCAAAATGAAAGCGCCCCAGGAATCGCACTGGGCTCGCAACGGGTTGTGATTGGATGTTGGCACAAAGAGAAGGATTGTGGACATTTCACAATAATTACATGATTCAACAACTTTGTCCGCCATTATGAATTGCCGCAAAGACTCTGGGAACGAGATCGGTTTGAATTATCGGTTTGTTTTTCGCGCGGGCGATCAATGCATGTGCTCTTCCTCTCTTTTTCCCTTGTTGGACGACCAAAATTGGATCTTTGCGATTCCTTAACATTTTGTGCGGGTGAAATGGCACGCATTCCACCAAATAAACCCAGTAAACATCGACGGATTCCGGAAGAAAGGGCAACGACAATTCAGGTCAGATAATCAGCATTCGCCACAAAGATACACGCCAGTGACATGATTCAACCTCAGACAATCTCCGAAAGGGTTAATCAGTGAAGACTTCATGGCAAAAATAGAGACCTTCTTCAAAACGTAAAGGGAGTTCTACGAACGTTTGGAACAAAGGGTGGCCTGGCCGAACAGCTACATTTAGCGAATGGGCGGGAAGATTCAAAAGATCCGAAAAGCAAAAGACTGCCGGAGGAGTTTTCGGTAAGTCGTCATCTTACTTACAAACCTGATTTAAGTTTAAATGGCTTAAAATTTTAAAGTTTTGTTCCCTTGTTCCCCGCCCAATTTACTCTCAAACTTGTACCCAGCTTTTTGCTCCCTAAAATTGTTTATGTCGCCTTGTTCCTAAGACAT
Organism: Montipora foliosa; assembly: GCF_036669935.1. Classification (NCBI taxonomy): domain Eukaryota; kingdom Metazoa; phylum Cnidaria; class Anthozoa; order Scleractinia; family Acroporidae; genus Montipora; species Montipora foliosa. Next base: position 14,686,967 of record NC_090875.1, on the reverse strand, counting down.
TTTGTCATTTTTCCTCTGTTCCCCAGTTCAAAATAGCCATCTTCCCTCGTTTCCCAAAACGCCAAGGAGGGCCTCAGCACAGTCATTACTTTTGCAGACCTACTCCCTTAGTAATTTCACTTTATATTGTATTACCTGTAAGGCCATTTAAGGCAATAACAATAATAACGAATAGGGAATTACATGTAATATGTGGATCTCTGTATAACCAGCCCCTTATTTGCCACTTGCAGATGCCTTGTTCTTCAAACGATGCCACTACAAGAGCACAATAGTGGCCGGTTATTCTGTAGTTACTCCCTTGTCACATGTATAACTACATGTACCTTCACTGGTTTCTCATGCACGAGGAGCCAGAGCAAGCTAAATCTTGGACTGGGCGCTTAATAAGATTACTCCTTTGACACTAGATTTCACTGAAAGGTCGGTTACACTTCAGAAGAAACCGCCTGGGAGATTATCTCGCTTTGGTCTCCCATTAATTGTCAATACCTCCGTCAATCCCACCCAAATAAAGTATCTTGATGACAAATCTTATTTCCATCAATTTGACCAAAATATAAATTATCTAATTTCTTTGATTGTCCAAGATAAGGCAGTTCTGTGGACTTGATCACTAGGTTATTGTTCCAGATGTGCTGCAACAGTATTTGCACAAATTTCGACTTCCCGACTGGGTTCTTTTGAGGCCAGAATCCCAGATGAAGGGTGGCAGACAATGATGATAAATCTGACAAAATTAAGTGGAACAGGAGCAAGTACACGAAGCTTGTAGCTATTTTAATTGACATTCTTGTGTATTTGGGAGGTGAGCGGGAGGAGCTGGGTTTTTGAGGTCTATGCACAATCACAATCCTTTCAGGTGAAACCTGGAATTACTTCTTAGTGATCTAAGTGCACAGAAAAAGCAAGTTAAAGCATGGCCTAAAAGTTGATGTGAAAGAGTATACAACATTAAATTTACAGCTATGCTATCAATAATTAATTGTGTAGCATATACCTGAGGTATACAATCCTTAACTTACTGTCACACCATTTTACTTTGTAACCTCTTGGGTAGCATATATAATAATTTGTGAAGCATAATTTAGCTTGTTATGTGGAGCCAAGCTAATAAGCAAAAGATCATTAGGATAATTTGTCATTTGTTTTGTTTGTTAGTTTGTAAATTTTTACTAAACCGATTGACTCCTGGGAGTTTACTCTGTGTAATGCCAGACGATTTTCTGATCATTTTGTACTTTGCAACCACCTCATAGTCCCTACATTGTCATGGTGGGGTTGCTTGTGCGCCTCAATGCCCCGGAGCTAGCCCAATGAGAAATTCAGCATAGGAAAGTGCTGTTTGTTGTTTTTGAGTAGAGGTCAGACTGAAACAGACTACATATATGTAATAGACAGAATACAGCCTTAGGCTGCTAGCTGGATACCAGACCTGAAGTACATTGATCAGTTTCAATGTAATCTTTAAAAGTATCTATAATATTAAATTATTATTGCAAAACAGATTGCATTTTAAACAATTTCTTGTATGTGATAGTCTGTTTTTGACTTTTGTTATCAAAAGGCACAACCAGTCTCGTTTTAATCATTTTTATTTTACCCTAACAAGTTCTGTCTCTCTCGGGTAGTCAGTCCATTTTTTACTGTTGTTATCTGAAGGCAGAATCAATTTTGTAATTTATAATTATTAAATTTACTAATGAGTTCTGTCTCTCTTGGGTAGTCAGTCCAGTTTGGACTGTTGTTATCTGAAGGCAGAACCAATTTTGTAATAATTATAATTATTTTGTGCTAATGAGTTCTGTCTCTCTTGGGTAGTCAGTCCAGTTTTGGACTGTTGTTATCTGAAGGCAGAACCAATTTTGTAATAATAATTATTTTGTGCTAATGAGTTCTGTCTCTCTTGGGTAGTCAGTCCAGTTTTGGACTGTTGTTATCTGAAGGCAGAACCAATTTTGTAATAATAATTATTTTGTGCTAATGAGTTCTGTCTCTCTTGGGTAGTCAGTCCAGTTTGGACTGTTGTTATCTGAAGGCAGAACCAATTTTGTAATAATTATAATTATTTTGTGCTAATGAGTTCTGTCTCTCTTGGGTAGTCAGTCCAGTTTTGGACTGTTGTTATCTGAAGGCAGAACCAATTTTGTAATAATAATTATTTTGTGCTAATGAGTTCTGTCTCTCTTGGGTAGTCAGTCCAGTTTGGACTGTTGTTATCTGAAGGCAGAACCAATTTTGTAATAATAATTATTTTGTGCTAATGAGTTCTGTCTCTCTTGGGTAGTCAGTCCAGTTTTGGACTGTTGTTATCTGAAGGCAGAACCAATTTTGTAATAATTATTATTTTTTACTAATGAGTTCTGTCTCTCTTGGGTAGTCAGTCCAGTTTGGACTGTTGTTATCTGAAGGCAGAACCAATTTTGTAATAATTATAATTATTTTGTGCTAATGAGTTCTGTCTCTCTTGGGTAGTCAGTCCAGTTTTGGACTGTTGTTATCTGAAGGCAGAACCAATTTTGTAATAATAATTATTTTGTGCTAATGAGTTCTGTCTCTCTTGGGTAGTCAGTCCAGTTTTGGACTGTTGTTATCTGAAGGCAGAACCAATTTTGTAATAATAATTATTTTGTGCTAATGAGTTCTGTCTCTCTTGGGTAGTCAGTCCAGTTTGGACTGTTGTTATCTGAAGGCAGAACCAATTTTGTAATAATTATAATTATTTTGTGCTAATGAGTTCTGTCTCTCTTGGGTAGTCAGTCCAGTTTTGGACTGTTGTTATCTGAAGGCAGAACCAATTTTGTAATAATAATTATTTTGTGCTAATGAGTTCTGTCTCTCTTGGGTAGTCAGTCCAGTTTTGGACTGTTGTTATCTGAAGGCAGAACCAATTTTGTAATAATAATTATTTTGTGCTAATGAGTTCTGTCTCTCTTGGGTAGTCAGTCCAGTTTGGACTGTTGTTATCTGAAGGCAGAACCAATTTTGTAATAATTATTATTTTTTACTAATAAGTTCTCTCTCTTGGGTAGTCAGTCCAGTTTTGGACTGTAGTTATCTGAAGGCAGAACCAATTTTGTACATACAAAGCATATGTAAATTGAAAATAACTGAACTCAAAAAGCGAGTTATGCATATTTGCCACAGTGTTGCAGAATTGTGCGAGCAAGAATTACATGTACTCTAAAATCCTCGCGAGAATTGCTGCACGCCACACGAGCTACACGGGGCAAAGTCTCTGGAAAACGTTCCCTGAATGACGTTTTGTGGATTTATGCTTCTCCGTTGTGACTTAAAAAGGTGTAAAAAAAGTTACTGAATTTGTCAGAAGCGGACTCTGATGCGATATCTGCAACACCTAAACTTGCGAAATGAGTTCTTGAGCTACACTTAATGATTAGCTAAGGGTGATTTCAAATCACCGTAAGCTCATTTGCATATATTTTTTTGTCGGCCTAAGCTTGTCATTGTAAGATACAAGTTTCTTGCAATAATTCCTTTAGCTCTTAGCTTCATTATTCAGTTTCACCTACACAGGAACATTGCTCATGAATGGCAAAGTGATTTGTTACAACATTCTTCGAAAATGATATTATGAAATTATATAAATTGCTTGATTGACTGGTGTGACTCTTTTCCAGGGCCTTCATGTACTTCAACCACAAGATGCAGTGCTGAAGGAAATTGAGCATTGAAATTTAATTGGAGGGAATTTCCTGAGATGCAAGAAACAGACAGTGCTGAATTGCAAATTGTGATACAATTGTGAATAATAATTGATGTCTTTGTGTCAAAACTTGGGAGGGTAGAGGTTTCATTGCCATTTTGGATATACCTTGTGAACATTATTAGGTCAAACTGTTTTAGCTGGGTCAAGTAAATTTGTTCCAGACATCAGGTAATCATGGAAGAGTCGAATGCTCTCACAATGAACTGGGTGAATACAAGGGAGAAATATTCACTGCAACAATCAGTGACTTCGCTGTTCATATACTGTAAGTTTTTTGACAAAAATCAAGAAAGGTTTCACTGTCCCTTGGGTCTGAGGAAATTGTCAGTCATCGTTCAATGGCAAATAGATCAAACACAAGTGATATCTTTCTAATAAACACATCTGCATGTGGCAACAATGATTTAAAGATAATTAGTCATAGCATACTAATTTGCAGTATTTTTCATCTGAACTGGCGGGTGGCACACCTCATACAGTTGGATGTAACTTGTAAATTCGGTCTAACTATGCAGTTAATTTGTCATAGTACATGTATACTAATTTGTAGTATTTTTCATCTGAACTGGCGGGTGGCACACCTCATACAGTTGGATGTAACTTGTAAATTCGGTCTAACCATGCAGTTCATTTGTCATAGTATACTAATTTGTAGTATTTTTCATCGGAACTGGCGGGTGGCGCACCTCATACAGTTCCATGTAACTTGTAAATTCGGTCTAACCATGCAGTTAATTTGTCATAGTATACTAATTTGTAGTATTTTTCATCTGAACTGGCGGGTGGCACACCTCATACAGTTGGATGTAACTTGTAAATTCGGTCAAATCATGCAGTTAATTTGTCATAGTATACGAATTTGTAGTATTTTTCATCGGAACTGGCGGGTGGCGCACCTCATACAGTTCGATGTAACTTGTAAATTCGATCTAACCATGCAGTTAATTTGTCATAGTATACTAATTTGTAGTATTTTTCATCTGAACTGGCGGGTGGCACACCTCATACAGTTCGATGTAACTTGTAAATTCGGTCTAACCATACAGTTCATTTGTCATAGTATACTAATTTGTAGTATTTTTCATCGGAACTGGCGGGTGGCGCACCTCATACAGTTCGATGTAACTTGTAAATTCGGTCTAACCATGCAGTTGTAGAATTTTTATCGGAACTGGCAGGTGGCGCACCTCATACAGTTCGATGTAACTTGTAAATTCGGTCTGGCTAACCATGCAGTTAATTTGTCATAGTATACTAATTTGTAGTATTTTTCATCGCAACTGGCGGGTGGCGCACCTCATACAGTTCGATGTAACTTGTACATTCGGTCTAACCATGCAGTTAATTTGTCATAGTATACTAATTTGTAGTATTTTTCATCGGAACTGGCGGGTGGCGCACCTCATACAGTTCGATGTAACTTGTAAATTCGGTCGAACCATGCAGTTAATTTGTCATAGTATACTAATTTGTAGTATTTTTCATCTGAACTGGCGGGTGGCGCACCTCATACAGTTCGATGGAACTTGTAAATTCGGTCTAACCATGGAGTTCATTTGTCATAGTATACTAATTTGTAGTATTTTTCATCGGAACTGGCGGGTGGCGCACCTCATACAGTTCGATGTAACTTGTAAATTCGGTCTAACCATGCAGTTAATTTGTCATAGTATACTAATTTGTAGTATTTTTCATCGGAACTGGTGGGTGGCGCACCTCATACAGTTCCATGTAACTTGTAAATTCGGTCTAACCATGCAGTTAATTTGTCATAGTATACTAATTTGTAGTATTTTTCATCGGAACTGGCGGGTGGCGCACCTCATACAGTTCGATGTAACTTGTAAATTCGGTCTAACCATGCAGTTAATTTGTCATAGTATACTAATTTGTAGTATTTTTCATCGCAACTGGCGGGTGGCACACCTCATACAGTTTGATGTAACTTGAAAAGTAGGTGTACCCATGCAGGTAATCCATGTGGTTAATTTGTTTTAGTGTGCTAGTATTACCCAACTGAACTGGCAGGTGAACTGTAAACCCGGAGGTAAGCCGCACCCTGATCTTACCAGCTGAAATTTACGGAAAAAAGTTTTTTGACAGAAAACAAAAGAAATCCAAAGTCTAGTCTGTAGAAGTCAAATTCATCCACTGTTCATCAAACGTTAACTCACTATTCACTAATATTGAAACGGAAAATACTTTAATGTAATTTTAGCACTTTAATGTAATGAACATCGTTTTTACCAACTTGGACATATGATTGATCTTTTTCTGGTATTTGTTGACAGGAATTTCTTAAACACAGTTTTGCCATAGATTTTTTTACATTACAACAAGAATATGAGCGGAACGTTTGTAGCTTAGTACACGCAACTAGGCATAAAATTGGATGCAAAGATGGAAAACTGGCCACCAGAGGCAGCCTTTTTCAGATCTTCCCACAGATAAGCCGCGCCCATTTCTAACAACTATATTTGTAATTGGGGTAACATAAGCCAGATTTTTATACTTATTTAATAATAATGAAATCCCTTGCATATATTTTATTCCTTATTTTGATAAATTTGTATGGGTTATCAAATAGTGATGAGTGAATTTAGGGAATAATTTCACACACGCTTTGTCCAAAATCAAATAATTTCATAAGCCTTAAGGCAAGAAAAATTATTTGATTTTGGACAAAACACAAGTGGAATTATTCCCAAGTTTCACGAGTATACATTGTACCATTTCATCAGCTATAAATCATGGTTGACAAATCGCAATCATAGGACGTGGGTTTTTTCGAAAGTGGACACCATTTTGGCACGGTAGAAAAAGTTGCCATGGTAACTGATGTTATTAATTGAATTATTTTTTGAACTTATTGCAAGAATTTTATTGTACACTTAGATTCTATTGAAAGTAATATAAACAAATGATTATTTTTAGATTTGAAATAAAAATTTATTCATTCACAAACTCTAGAACTTGTTCTTTTTTCTACGTAAAATCGACTAACCTTTCATCCATTTCACTTTTTATTAACATTTCCTGGCTTACGTCAGGTTTTAAATGCTATTATTTACAGAGATATTGTAAACATTTTGCTGAGGTTTTTTGCACTAAAACACCAACATTTTAAAAACATTTCACATACTTTACCCCTCCAGTTTTACAGACATTTTATTGACATTTCCTGCCTTCTGTCAGGTTTTAAATACTTAATTTACAGAGATATTCTGAACATTTTGCTGAGATTTTGTGCACTAAAACACCAACATTTTAAAAACATTTCACATACTTTTCCCCTCCAGTTTTTTGAGGGTTTTTGTAGACATTTTACAGACATTTCATGCATTCTTCTCACTCACTTTTTACAGAGATAACACTGACATTTTATATGGATGGATTTACAGAGATTTTTTCTCGTGTAAATTTTACAGAGAAAGTAAAGAGATTTTACAGACATTTTGTACTTATCGCATAAAATCTCTGTAAATTTTCCTTCAATTTACATAGATTTTATTGAGATTTTGTACACATTTTATGTCATCGTAAGGACGAAAATGTGTTAAATTTTACAGACTTTTTATGGAGTTACAAAATCTCTGTAAGTGTGCAAATTTACAGAGATTGTAATTTACAAAGAAAATGTGGACATTTAACAGAGATTTTACCAACTTTTTTCAAGTCTGTAAATGGTTCAAGTTTTCCAGTGAGGGAATATAACTTCTTACAAGAGCTTTCTTAATAATGTAATCAACATGAGAGTTCCACCTCAGGTCATAAGTCCATAATAACTCCTAAGATCTTATAGGTATTGACACTATTGATGACATTGCCGCCAATTATTATGGGATTAACGAGACAATTAGAGTTCCGTAGGAAATTAATAGGCATTTCTTTACACTTAGTTGGATTGAGACTCATATTATGAGCAATGGTAAAATTATGAATGTCTGAAGCCACCACATTAAGTAAGCAAGGGGAGTTCCTTGGAATTCTTTCGAGAGCACTGGTATCATCGACGTATTTGATGCGCAGCCGCCAGTCAGAGAGCAGTCTGTTTGTCATCACCGTAAAGAGGATCACTCCCGATTTTGTATAGGGGAAAGCAATCTCGATTTGCTCAACCGAGAGCGCAAGGTGGTATCGGTATTCTTCACCGAGTTCGCGAGGTGTTATGGGTAATTTGAGTTATGAGGCATAACGTCAAAACGAACATCGAAATCGAAGTTGTTCGATTAAAGGTGAGTCACTTTCGAATATTTACGGCGATTCATATTCCCAGGGTCAAAAATCGATTTTTCAGGCCCGAAACAGAAACGGGGGCTTAATCTGTAAAGCTTTAACTGAATATGTACGTTGACTTAGGCCCTGTTTACAAGCAAGTAGGGTAACCCTAATGCTAGGGTTACCCTAGCAAGAGGGCTGTTACCCTAGCACTCACACATTTCTTCTTTTTTTCATCGATGTGTTTACAAGGCAGCTAGGGTTACCATGGCGCTAGGGTAACCTATCTGTGTGCTAGGGTTACCCTAGCGCTAGGGTAACCCTAGCTGCCTTGTAAACCCTCTGCTAGGGACAACTCGCCTACCTGGGACAACCTTTTAGCGGTTTCCATTGTGTTTGCGATGCTGGCGGTTACCAATCACACAAAGTTGTCCCGGGTGGTAGAGTAACCCTACCTGTGAAATTTTGCCAGTAAACCCGGGGATATCTTTGACCCTCCTGCTAGGGGAACCCTGTTTACAAGCGGGTAACCCTAGCGGTAGGCTTACCCTACCTGCTTGTAAACAGGAGCTTAATATCGTTCAATTTAGTTGTGTAGCCATTATACGATTCTGATCCTAAAATCCCTCATTTTTGGAGAAATGAACATATATTCGTTGTTCCGTTTTTTTGCGGTCAACATTTTTTCAATTTAACGAGAACAACCGGTCATTTGAGCGTGACTCCACACAAGAGCTGGAAATTCATTTTCAAAATTCCGGAACAGGCGACACTTTGTCAACTTGGTTTCTTCAGCTTTCTGTCACTTTCAGTTTATGTAGTGACCCCCGATATTATTACTACGATTCTCGAATACAACTGAATACAAATGCGCAAAACACTTCCTTCGCTTCGTTAGATGTCGTTGAAATATTCAATCGCCGTTTCAGCGCCAAATTACTGCTAGGCTGAAATGTTGCCTTAAATAGCTAAACTTACAGCTGCGTGTATCAGTGCAGCAACCACTGCAGAAAGAAGTAACATTGTCTTTAATCATATTCAAAGTCGATTCAAAGGTAAGTTCAAGGGTAAGTTTAATAAGATCGGATTAAAAATGTTCCATTTCCATTTCCATTGATTATCGATTTCAATCGATTAAATTGACTAATCAATCGACAAAGATCGAGTGCCAACGACTTTTATCGATTAATCGATTAACTTTTCCATGGTCGATTTCCATCGATTAGTTACTCCCTGCACAAAATTTATGCACTCGACACATCGGATCGCATTCAATTTATTCGCATCAATTATAGAATAATGGCATTGACCAAGTACTTACTACAACAAAAAATTAAAAACAGTCCCCAGAATATCTTCAATCACGAAATAAGACATTGAATGTTTTTTCGTTAAAGGCTAACATTTGTTAAGGGCTAGACGTTCTATTATAAAAACGCTGTGAGTTTTCTTACTACCACGGCATCACCAGCGCGGATACTGATATAAATTTCGTATATGCCGCTGATAAATACTGCGCAGGCGACTTCCTAATCAAAGGCCGAAACAGTCCCAAGCTGTTTTAACAGCTTGGGACTTTTTAAATAGCTTTTAAAAAAGTCAGATGTTAAAACATCTGCCCTTTTTAAAAGCTATTTAAAGGATCTCACTTAAGGTTGTGTGTTACTACATTTTACCCCAACCAAATTGACTCCTTTGACAGACAATTTACCTTCACTGCTTCATCATCACACGCCATCTAATTTAGCCAGGAATTTTGGAAAAGTCTCTTAGACTCTTATTTGGTAGGTATGAAGTGTCAGCCTTAAACCTACTTGGTTATCTGCCAATGACAAAACACTCCACGACTTTTTTTCTGACAATCGCAATTCTTCTTCTTCTTCTTCTTCTTCTTCTTCTTCTTCTTCTTCTTCTTCTTCTTCTTCTTCTTCTTCTTCTTCTTTGGCAGTCCATCGCAGGCGATGCCGACTGTTTATGCTAGGTGAGGCAGAATAAACAGTCGTCATCGCCTGCGATGACGATGCAATGCGATGATTTTTATTTATTTATTTTTTTTAAATCTCAAAAAAATCAAATTTATATACAGACATTTTGGGTAAAAATTCTGAGTAAATGCATGGATTCATTTAAGCGAGACATTGTTCTTAGTACTATTTATTTATGCGTCGACAAAAGGTACAAAAAGCTGTCGACAGTGCAAAGTGGGATAAGTGGAAACGATTGACGCAGAAATCGTGCGCCGGGAGTCAGTATTTTCAAAGCACTTGTTCAAGTGGACAGGTGGAAATTATACGGCTTTCGTATTTCTCTTGCTAAAAACCAATATTTCTTCGTGGCTTATTAATTAATTACTTTTTTTGTTTTGTTTTGTTTAATGAAACGACCACGTTTGGGGGAACCCCAAATTTCAACTTCTTTTAAATCGCTAGGGTAATATTGCCTTGCGTCGGGATACTATGAAACAGGTTTAATTCTATGAACACATTATTAAGGGAAACTACGAATTTATCCCCAAATTTCTTACTAAATATGGACGTCTTTCATGCCGTATCCTTTTGAAATCTCTTGTCACGTAAGATTTTTTTTTTTTGTTGGCCCAAATTCCCCAGCTAACAAAGGGATGATAGAAAAAGTAAATTCCGTTCTCAGGTTGACTTCGTTTTTACCCATAGGTTAAATTAGTGATCTTCGTTTTACTTAGGTTGAATACACACTCAGATGAATTGAAGGAAATTTTCGTTTTGGATGCTAAATTAAGCCTAGGGAAAAATTAGGGTCAGGTTAGAACTCGTTTGGGTTTTTACACATGAATATCAATTGAATTATTATACAGAAGTCAGGGGCACCCAACGTCAATTTTCGGTAAATATCTGTTCGGAAGACGCTTTGAGATCTAGAATTTTCGGAACATTTGCTGTAAAATTTCTTGCTTGCCTACCAGTCCTAGGATTTTCGAACATCAAAAAACTGGTATAATTGCTTATTTTTAACGGATTTTTACCCTAAAAAGGTCACCTAGAATTTTCGGGAGCCTTTTTTTCTGGCTGAAATTTTCGAAAAGGTAAGTTTTGATCCCTTAATTTTCGGATCACTAGACTTTCAGCTAGGAAATCCGAACAGATGAAAAATTTTTAGGGGATAAAAATATGCCCATATTTACCGTTAAATACCAAAAAACGTTTCACAATGCGATGTTGAAGTGGCTTTGAACTATATTCTCGTTGGGTGCCCCTGAGAGGTCGACGATAATGAAAAGAACTGTGTTTTTGTTGAGTATGTTCGTCGTTCCAAGGTGATCTGGTGACGTAATTTGGAGGACTGGGAAGAAAATTTTAAAGCCGTATCCCACAACCGCGCGCGGCCTTAGGTGTTGTTTCCAAACTCCCTGCAGTATTCCATCGCCAAAACTCAACGGATCATTACGTGTCTACCACATTTCCTGTCGTTGAATGAACATTCAAGTAGACCCGACGAGATCTAACCTCGCCTCTGGCATGTTGAATTCGAAAATAAGCACGCGCGCGGTTGTGGGATACGGCGTTAAAATTCTTCTCCCCAGTCCTCCGAGTTACGTCACCAGATCACAAGGTTGTAGAGTAGTGGTGAATATATAGGACTATTAGGAGGGCCTGAGTTCGAGTAACGGTAATTACATTTTACCGACAAGACCGATGACAAGAAACAAGATGCGTTGAGATGCGTATAAGACAGAGGGAAAGCAGATTAGAGTCATACTATTCTTAAAAAAAACACCGGCTTATAACTAGTTTTTGGAAAAAAAGAGATTGGACAAAAATAAAAAAGTAAAAAAATAAAAAAAATGGCTTAATCTTCAATCGAGTTAATATCTAAGAATATTATTAATTTTCTGTTATTATTGTTTTCTTTGCGATTCAATAGTTATCGGTCTCCTCAGATTGAAGATTAAAGAACGTCAAATGTTTGAAGATAAAAGCTCATTTTTTTTCTTGTTCCTGCAAATTTGCATATATTTGTCTTTCTGCCACTTTGTCTCACGTGCAATTGGGTCAGTATTAACATCTTCCGTTAAAGTAAAACTGTTTGTAAAGAAAAGACCGCAAACTTCTATTTGGCGCTGGTTGTTAGAACGATCGCGAAATCACGGTGCTGTGAAACGGGTGAACTCGGACGACGAGCCAGAAATTGATGACAATCTCTATCCCTTCGCTGACCAAAAGGATGGCGACCTATGGGAACGAGATTGAGCCATGCTAGTTAACATGCGAGTCACACAGTTATTGAAAGCTAACCGTTTTAAAACGGGTGCTTAGACTTAAACACTGTTTATCAGCGCCATTTTAAATGGGTGCTTGGACTTAAATGCGAGACTCGCATGAATTGCATGACTCGATGGCTCGCAGTTTGTCAAGACAAGTGTGTGTTCGGGTTGACATTTGCAGATTATATTGTCTTCACGTCCACTTAATATAATTGGAGTTAGCAGTTAGAGTGTAAGAACCGTGGACGATTAGTCTTGCACAACGTTGAATCAGAGAAGATCGTGGTGAGTCAAAATTGATTAGAAAATATTTATGAAGGTCAAGTAGACTATTGCACTACTGATAAAACAACGCGCTTTGTTTTATCGGAAACGAAGTGGTAAACTATTTTCTTCCCAGAGAAAAAGAGTTTAGAGCCTTATATTTTTTTAATGTTTTAATTTTACTTTGAGACCATCTCGGATGACTTTTCCGCTAGTGAGACTGAAGGTGTTTCAAAGAGTCTATGATGGAAAACCAGAATTTATTAATTAAATTAAGTAATAACTATTTTTTATTCAGATGCATAAATGTCAAATACTTGTAGTCTTCAAAAAAATATTTCTTGCCGTTTGTTTGGTTTTTAATCTCAATATTTTAGACCCAATATTCCAGACTAGAAAAAATTGCAATATAACCTTCAGAGTGGCAATCAATACAATGGTTTTTTTTTTATGGCGGCCGAAATCTCTGCAACAGACGTAACTGAACTGAATCAGTCATGTAAAGTCACTCAACTTTTGATCGGATTCCTTTCCCTGATTAGATTGGTGACAAAAAAATGATCTAAAAGATCATTTCTGTCTTTTAACTTTTTTTTCAAATAAATGTTTACACCTTTGCTTCCCAGAGATTACTTTTTCTCATTTTTAATGAATTCTGCTTTTATTTCCGCCGGGAAAAATCCATTTCGGTAGATTCAGTTGTTTCCGTGACCTCAAGTGTGTTCGAAGACCGTCTCTCTAAGACGGAAAGCTACATTATAGCATTTTACTTTGGAATATCAAGAAAATCCAAGAGGTTGTTTTAAAACATGATCAATGATGCACGTCTTTATCCAAAACTTTTATCCTTAAGGATCTATTCACTGATAAATTAAAATTTGTTCCCATTCTTTAATCTCATTTAAGATCTCGAAGACTATAATCACATCAATTCCGAATTTCTTAACTTGACTACGAATATTTTTAAATGCACATGAAAAAAGCCAATATTTTAATGGCGCAAATGAAATAGTGGCATAAACTTCCGTCGTTAAGTCATTACAAACGTCTTTATTTAAATTAAATTTATGTGTGGCATTCTCAATTTCATTTAGATTTGATAGAATTACATTTATTCATGTACTGTCAACAATTGCTCAGTTTCCACCACCACGAAAGTAGACAAAAGACGGTTTAGGACTGCCTCGCCGCTGAGTCAAAGAGTATAATTGTTTGCAAACTGCAAAATCCCACGCTCGAATTCAAGGGGAAACAAAAGTGGAAAGAAGGGACCTGCCTCAAAGGATTATCTGCTGAACAGGTTAGAATTTGTCGAACTCCACTCATTGACTTTATAATGGTAAGCGCGCGCACCAGCTTGAAGCATAGAAACACTCGTTTCCAGTTTTATAGAAAACATAGAATCTACTTATCGCACTATAGCTTGATTCAGATTCTAAGCGGCGCCGATTAATCAAGACAGCCCTTCGCGAGGAATGTTTTTGTAAAGCTTAGCATAGCTCCAATACAAATCTAGTATGAAGAAGAGCCCTGTGACGCAGGCCACTTAATGCAAAAAAAGCATAGACGGAGATGAATCTGATAACAGTCGAACTGAATATGTCACGCGTTTTGCGTTGGAGACCAACCTTAGGTAGTGCTTTCAAAGCGCCGTCTTTCATTTTATTCATCTCGTACAAAGACGAGCAGAAGACACATTAAATTCCCGAACGAATAATTTTATGTAATGGACAACGCTGTGGTGGGTTCCCTGTTCACCGGATATTAACAACAGCCAAGATTAAACAGGCGCATCGAAACTGTTTCCCTACGTTGGTCCCAAACGGCGGTATGACGCATCTCACGTTGGTCGTCCCGTTTTTACACAGTAAAATGAAACACGCACTGTTTGCTTTGTTTATTTGTCAAGCTTTTATTTATACATTCCTTCCAAATTGCTGAATCTGGTTTTCGTCTGAGAAGACGTACTACATGATATAGCTCGCCTGATTTGTCTTGTTCCCCGTCTGAACGGGCGCACTAAAAATGTTTGCCCGATTTTGACTCACCAGGTTATTATTGAAACAGTCATTGCAACGTTTTCCAGGTCAATTCAAAGTTTGCTCGCGAGACTTGAGGGCCAGTATGAAATTCAGTACGGTAGAAATTATTTATTGCTTTGAGGAAGAAGGGTGGACAATTAGGTAAAATGATTATTTAATGGGAAGAGCATGATATAAATCCTATATAATAGAAAAATTAAAGAAAGCAAAAACAATGTATTTATCCTAGCCGAGTTAGAGTTAGTCTCCCTCTACTAACTCTGATCCTCTGATTTAATGGGGTCAGAGTACACATGCGCATTACAATATTCTCTTGTTAACGATCTCTCAAAAGCCGTGATTGTTTCGATCAGCATGATAACGAATTCTGGCCAGATCCGATATGTGCGTAAATCACGGTGAAGGTTCATATTTGTAAACGTTGATGACCAGATTTACTTCAATTTCTGAACTTGTGCAGAAGAACCGAAAGTCCAAAACTCTCAAGCTGGCCCAAACAATCGCGGTCTCTTTGGAGATAAAGAACCCAATCAGTGGTGGATTCAATCAGGCCAAATATTCACCTCTTTAGGTGGCTAACTTGAGTATTTGCGAATACGCTCACTACAGGGCACGAGTTACAAAAGGAAACCTAACAAATTTCTCCCAAGTTTTCCCTGTAGAGACTTACCAGTATGGGTACCGAAGACTTACTTTTTGGGTGTCATTTTTTTTTATTACCATGGCATAATCACATCACTATGACCATGGCAACATCACATCTTATGACAGGCAGATACGTTTCTATTTTTGGCCTAAATTCCGTAATATTTATACTTTCCATTAGTGAATTCTCTTTTAATCTTTGCCATATTATGCGAATGATATTGCCTGACATTTTGAAGTGGTAAAGAGTCAAGGTCGTTCAGACGGTTTTGCCAATATTCTGTAATTTGTCAGTTTTCTAAATATATGCGATAAGCTCTGACAGACTTTAACAAATATAGGATATTTGATAGGAACTGTATGTGGTTAGAGCTGAGCCAATTAAAAAAAATTACAGGAGGGAAATTAGCAGTTAAGTTTACAGATTTACAAAAAAAATCGGAAAACACGCGCCATTCAGGCTTTACGTGCCAAACTAGTGCCCAGCTTGAGCGCGGCCCTAAAACTCTTGGGAGCCTCCCTAACAAACGTTTACCAAACTCTCATGATGTCTTTGCTCCTTTCCTTTCTAGCTTTCTTTTCCTGTTAACAATTTTATCATGAACGTTGGAGATTATCTGCCAAACATCAGTGTGTCACTGGACCTGGAAAACGTGACGAGGGAAAGCGGAGGCGATAAGAAAATCCGGCAGTTGTTTTGTACAGCAGATGGAGGGCACCAGTTCTTTCTGTCTGTTGTCAACTTCTTTCTTTCCGTCATTGCAACTCTGGGGAACCTTCTAATACTTGTAGCTCTACGCAAGGTATCTCGTCTTCACCCACCATCTAAGCTTTTACTCCTTTGTCTCACTGCTACCGATCTTTGTGTGGGAGTCGTATCTGAGCCGTTGTATGCCACCTACTTGATATCGTACAAAATGAAATCAGTGAGTCATTGGTCACGACTTTGCGAATACACTGGTTCTCTCACAACTGTTTCCTTCACCATGCTATCCGCAGTGTCGCTTTTGACGCTAACTGCAATAAGCGTGGACAGGCTCCTTGCACTGTCCCTTAAGATGAAATATCGTCGAGTTGTTACGTTAACAAGGGTTCGAATGATCGTAGTGTTTTTCTGGATATCTAGCATTGCCTTCAGTTCAACAGCGTTCAAGAGTTTAGCAATATCGAAAGGTTTTGGCTATTCTGTAAAATTTTTGTGTGTCCTCGTTTCGGGTCTCTGTTACGCGAGAATCTATTTCATTCTTCGTCGCCACTGTAACCAAAGTACAGATTTTCACGGAGTGAAAACGGCATCCTCGGGTAAAGAAAGTAAGGTAGATATGGCGGACTTCAGAAAAACTCTATCCAGCGCGATTTGGGTGCAGCTATCCTTAACCGTATGCTATCTTCCGTACAGCATAGTTATAGCAGTTATTACTCTTACTAAATTAACCCCGTCTCTCTACATGGCTTGGGGATATACGGCGACCTTTGTCTACTTTAACTCGTCTCTAAACCCGTTCCTCTATTGTTGGAAGATTAGAGAAGTGAGAAAAGCAGTCAAGGATACCGTAATAGGCAGAAGGGAAAGTGAGCAAGTACCCAGAAATACATCAGCGTTAAAGATGGAGATATCTCCAGTTCAAACCCACGATTTCCCGTCTTCATGACGAAAGAAGTTAACTTTGACTGTGACGGACGTGGAACGCATTAGTTTGCAAATAGCAAGCTCATTCAGCTGCTACCTTCCAACTGGGTGTTCGAAATGCGGTTATAGTGTTCCTTTTCATTCAAGGCTCCCCAAAGATTTAGTCAGCTGAAATATCCCTGTTTTTGTAGGTCCACTCCAAGGTAACCTGAATCTTATTTTCAGTGCTTAACTCGTCGCAAATGCAGCTCTAGCCCTTAGAACTGGCCGAGAAAGGAGGGATATGATTATCAATCGCGAAACAACTCTTTGGAACATGGCGAAAGAAACACAGACTGAGAGATGCAATCGAAGGGGACATTTCCATTATTTTTTCCGCGAGAACTCAACCTGTTTTACGTGATTTTTTTGTCAACTGTCAATATGACCTTACTTTATTCCGTGACAGTAATGTTGGGTAGGGTGAATATAGATCGGATTCATAGTACGAGATTATCTCAATAGTGTCACACTGGTGCATCCAGAGTGTTGCACCGTTTTTCATCAATGATAAATTGAAAACGAAAAAAAAAAAAAAAAGAGTTTACATGGCCTCGACTCATTTAAAACCATTTTCAAACTCAAGCACCTTTCAAAAATATTATTGACTGATGTCTTATTATGGCCGCAGTCATCTGTTCCGGTCATTTAACACTTAAAGATGTAGATCTATGTGCAACTAAATGGAGGCGTTTATCGAAAACAGCTGCACTTCGTCTAGAGTTTCACAAAATAATCGACCGATTTTCTAAGGCTTCTATTAGCATATATATGGCTTAACAATTTTACACTGTAAATCATTCTTAACTAATAAATAGGTTCAGAGTGGACAGACAGGACTTCTACGATCATTTTACCAGGCTTATGCTGCAGGTGGTAGTCGATTAGTTTTTGGCGCCACCAAGTCGTTCAGTTATCTGCTATTATATTATGACGATAATAAAAAAAAAATCCGACAATCTCAAAGAGAAAAGCTTATGTTTTATTGCTGACAATTTTTTACTTATTCCCCGGATGTTGTTCTTTTAGAATTTGATCAATCTTTTCTTCGTTTATGCCCGGTGATATTTGAAGTTTCTTTGAATCTCACAGCTTCGTATGTTATTTGACAATTTTCAGTCCATTCTCGTTCCCGGAGCTGCAATTCTTTTGGCAAGCGCCACGGATCGAGACTCTCGATCTGTGGCGTACATGTGCGTCTTCAGTCAACACGCAGGCACCTGGGTCATCCAAAGTGAACTGTTGACGTTAACAAACAACTAACCGATCAAAATGACTGAGATAGAAATTGTTCAAGGGGCACTAGTACTGTCACAGCGTTCGTAACGACTTTTGGTCCAAACTTACGAATGTCCATCACTAAACAACTTGATCGCATTAAAATCGCTTCTACATCACTTTTTTATGTTTTCAAGTGAAACAGGGACATGAGAAAAAAATAAGAAAAGAAAAATGATATGATACGAATCACAACGCGAAGGCCTCGAGGCCAAATCCCAATTGCAAAATTGCATAATTGGAGTCCGTGTGTATAATGTAAGGCATAAGTAAAAATCTTTCTTATGCAGGAAAACTGATCCCAGATGAAAAGGATAATTCTGATTAGTTCTCTGAGTGGTACTGGTCCGAATTTTGCAATACGGACCGCTAAGATGGACCAGTAACGAAGCAGCGTATATAGGTTGCAAAACTTTTCCCATTTTCAGTTTCATTTTCCGGTCATAATAAAAAATGCGAGAAATATTCTTTATGTCGGAGTTCCAGTAAGAAACCGTTAACAGAAGCAGGCGAAGAGAGCCAATATACTAAGAACCATGTTGAACTAGTTTGTTCGGTCTGTACTGGGAAAATATTGGTGTCGTTCGTTTTTCGCAAGTTTATGGAAATCGCCTTTCACGAACTCCACTGCACCAATATTTTCCCACTACGGACGTCATGCTAGTTCAATAACATGTATCTCTCAGATAGTACGCGAGCTATGATTGGCTATTCTACAGTAATGCCCGCTGCACGGCTAGGTCAACACTTATGGCCATCCCTCAAACTGACATTGGACATTTCGTAACAATTACACGACGCAATATCCCATCTTAATATTGACAAGCTTACCGCTGAAAAAAGAACGAAAACAGGCAGAATTGGAGCTTAAATTCAACAAGATATAGCGTTTCTATTTAGGTCTAAGAGCCCCGTTGAAGACGGTTAACTTTCAATTGTTTTCCTGGGTACTACTATGTCAATACTCTAAAAAATTGGAGTTTTCAGGAGCTTGTCTCGTTAGTCTAGTGCATATCGGAAACTGCAACTGGTGAAGCCATCGATCCGGGTACAACTCTTTGCTTCGCCTATTGTAAATCGTCTCAACTTGTTTAAAATGTTTGTTTCGTTGAAGTCTAAAGTGAATTGTATGTCGTGTAAGTTGAATAAAAATGGGAAATGTCAGTTTGGGGGATAGAAATAAGTGACGACCGCATGGCTAGCTAAATTTAAGATTTTGATAAAACATTCTCTGGAAAGTTTTTCTTGTCGTTTATATGCTAAATGAACTTGTAAAACTGTTTGAATGTTGCAAGCAATTTTTCACAAAGGCAAGAAGATTTGTTCGTTTTTTCGGATGTTGACGCATATCAATCATGCGTGACAGTTAAACCTTCCGCTTATTAACTTCAACTAGTTTCCTTTCCCGCGCGCCTGATTATCTCAGAGATATAGTAAATTTCTTACAAACCTCGGTTTCTCAGTCCGTAGTGAATTCTTTAAATTTTTTTTTTATTTAATTCAATATTTATCCAGGGGCATCCAATTTAGCAGAGCTAGTTTAAATGGAGCCCTGACACAGCACAAAACAAAGACATAAAACATTAAAAACTAGACAGTTACGGATCTTCGCTTATTCCCGTTTATGTCATAAGTTATTCCCGTTGATGTCCCTAACTTGCAGTGCTACGGACCTCGAATCGACTTGGTTAGTAAGAGGCATATACATTACAAATGTACAGATTGTGTTGCCGTCTAAACTTTCGATTTGTCAGAACTAGCCGCGTACGTGATTATGAATATTTAATATTGACGACGCTTGAAGGGCCTACAGTTAAGTCATAGGTAATATAGTAGGTCAAATGAAAACATGTTGTCTCGCAGTGATGAGCGCAAATTTCTATTGCGTCGAGAAGCCTGAAAATTTTTCAGGACTTCACCGGGATTTGAACCCGCGACCTCGCGATACCGGTGCGATGCTCTAACCAACTGAGCTATGAAGCCACTGACGTTGGGAGCTGGTCACTTCTGAGTTCACAACTTCCCGTGACAAGTAATTATGAGTGAAAGATATATATGAAATACATCATATATTGCACTGCGGGTATGAAATCAAATGAAAGCATGTTGTCTCGCAGTGATGAGTGCAAATTTTTATTGCGTCGGAAAATTTTCAGGCTTCTCGACGCAATAGAAATTTGCGCTCAACACTGCGAGACAACATGCTTTCATTTGATTTCATACCCGCAGTGCAACATATTATGTATTTCATATATATCTTTCACTAATATAGTAGGCTTTGACAGATTCAGTTCGGCGACCTTTGAGCAACTTTAACGATCTTTGAGCAAATTTTTTAATTGTGCACAACTTCCGCACACCTTTTCCTGAAGTTGGCATAATTTTGCCGTTTTATGGCTTTTATAAGAATTTCAATCAATTTCACCAACAGTTGTTAACACGTTTCTTTCGCTTTCTACGTGAAAAAGTGCAATCATATTTCTGAAGTTTTTTTTTTTCCTGATGTGATTGGTTATTCTGCCATGATAAATATGGATGTTCGGCCATTTTTACAAGAGAATGGATATCCTGTGTAAACTAGTTCCACTGTAAAATGCACCCAAAACAAAATGGTGGGCGCTGTTCTTTCTCATACCGACTAAATCTAGAAAATGCACCGGTTGCACTTCACTTACTGGAAGTTTAAATAAATTAGGTTAAAACACTAAAATCGGCCATCACAACAATTGTCGAAAGCTAACATTGGACCATGGGTGCTTAGACTTAAAGACTAGTACTGTTGATCAACGCCGTTTAAAATGGGTGTTAAGGCTTAACCGCTATTTGGGATGTCACTGCTTACATGTAACCCAGTAGATATGAATTTTCCATGGTGTAATTATCACAAGGTGTCCAGAGTCCTAACACCATGCCAACGACCAATGACAGGCAATTCCTGGATTTAACCGCAAATGTTCTTTCAGATAACGAAGAGAAACAGAGGGAGGCTCGATCCAGACTGCAACTAAAAAATAGGGCCGAGCTTGGTGCTATTCGATCTACACTGAATTTTTTTAAAATTTCGTCATTGAAAGTTTGACCCTAGCTCATTTTTTCCCTTTCCGTAATTTCTCTTAATTACTATTCATTTGTGGGAGGCACGGTGGCGTCGAGCTTATGGTTAGAGTGCTTTACTCCGGATCTAGTGGTCCGGGGTGTTGTGTTTGGCAAGACACTTTACTCTCACGGAGCCTTTCTCCACCCAGATGTATAAATGGGTACCGGCGAAAATGCTGGGGGTAACCCTGCTATGGACTAGCATCCCATCCATGCAGGGGGGAGAAGAAATACTCCTAGTCACTTCATGCTTCAGAAACTGGAGGTAAGCACCGGCCTGATGGGCCTTTGTAGGCTCGTAACAGAGACTTTACCTTTACTATTCATTTGCAAACATTGAAATAATAGCATAAAAATCTAATTTGGGTCAAACTTATGGAGAAACGTGCAGACACTGACATTTAACAATTATTCCATGAGCGCGCGTTGGATACGAGATGATAGATAGCCAACGAGGCGCGTAGCGCCGAGTTGGCTATAATCATCTCATATCCAACAAGCGCGAGTGGAATAATTGTTTTATTAAAAACACCCCCAAAATATGGAAAACTAGACTACAATAAAAATAAAAAGGCCCAAAAAATCACGCATATTCTTGCCGTATTTGTAGATCATGGTATAATGGCTCATAACCCATAATGGCTTAGCCAATCAAAACTCTCGAATTGCATTATCCAATGATCCAGTTTTTAATAATAGAAGATAGATTATTTCTATAGCTACCCTCTTTTTTGGAAGTATTTTACGAGTGTGACCGTGACTGTTGCTTGATTTGTTAACGCAGGTTGTACAAAACGCACTGAAGACTAGAGTCCTGATGTGTTGCTAGCAAGACAAATAAATTGTTGCAAACTTAAACAGTCAACATTGAAAGGGCGAGAGGGGAAGGGAAGTGGGAAAAGGTTTAAATTCTAGATACGGCGGGTATTGGAAGCTAGAAAAGGTGTTTTTTGATGAAAGTGTCTCAACAATTTTGCAACTTGTTGTAGCAGAGGTGTCTTTTCTTTTTGCGTTCGCTGGGCTGACGAGTGCGGGAAAAGAGACCTGTGTCATGAGTCGAAACTCACTTTGATCCAACCGCCGTCCACAACCTTGGACGGCACTCTTCAAACCGCATGCCCCATGATGTGTTTGCTGACTGTGCCTTGCGCCCGCTGTGTCCCGCGCATCCCTTTAAAGTCATTCCACTGTTGCCAAGTGAGCCCACACAAAATGAAGTATCTTCTCCCCTACAGGTGTATGATAACTGCAGACCGCAGACTGCTTCCCTGCTAGCAGAGGCCTCTGTTCTTTTGCAATCGCTGGTCTGATGAGTACGAGAAAAGAGATTTCTGCCATGGGTCGAAATTCATTGTGTTGAGCATGCACGGCGGTTACTTACCGACCGAATCCTCACGTGGACTTCATGTTGCGTGGGCTCCCTTAACAACAGCGGAAATACTCTAAAGGAATGCGCGGGACACGGCAGTGGGCTCAAGTCAAAGTCAGCAAACATATCATGGGGCATGCGGTTTGGAGAGCGCCGTCCAACGATGTGGACGAAATATATTAAAAGTTAATATATTATAAATACAGTTTGAGAGATTCTAGTGAAAAGCGTAAGTGTAAAAATGATAATTGTACTTAAGAATTTATCAAAATGGATAATATTAATAAAATTCAGTTTATAATAATAATAATAATAATAATTATTATTATTGTTATTATTATTATTATTATTATTTATTTCAAAGCATTATACAAAGTCTCAACGCCTAACAATAATTGAACAGTCAAAAATATTAAAATAGAAGGTGCGTAGTGTATCAGTATACTGATTAATGTGAATATATAAAATATTTATGAAAGTCAAATAGACTATTGCACGACTGATAAAACAACGCGAAAATGTATTTTTTTTAACGATATTTCAGCTGGGCAATACCAGCCTTCATCAGGTTTATGTACATGTGGAGATCTAACGAATTTACAGAATATATATACACATGTTATGAAGCAATTAAAGAAGAATTCAAATGATAAGGTAACGTGATATAGCTATTGGATAAACAAACCAAAATTTCAAAATAATAGAATGCCGTTGAAACACCATATGCTAACGAGATCGTTAAATTATCCGTCTCGCTTGTTTATCCCAAGAGGTTCTGTTTTTTGAGCTTTTCCAATAAGACTGGCTTCCCGAGTCACGTTGATTAATGAGCCTTTCAATGGAAATGAGTAACATATGACTGTGTGAATGGTTATTGCTAAGAAAGTGTTCTGAGACTGCGGTCTGGATATAAATACTAGTGGAACTGAGTATAGGACGTCTGTGTTCATTAAAACGGTCTTTAAAGCGACGTTTGGTTTCTCCGATATACTGAAGAATACATAATTTCCACTGAATCATGTAAATAACATTAAAAGTGTTAAAAGTAGAGCGAGATTTGATTTTATGGCTTTTACCCGTAGAATGAGACGGGTATTAACGGCCGAGTTCTATATAGGGGCAAGCGGTGCAGTTTTTTCTTCTGCACCAAAAAGAATCGGGAAAATTATCATTACAAGGTGTTTTAATTAATAGACCATATTCGTATTCCCAGTATTGGACTGGAACTAGCTTGCAATGGAGGCTACTGCGGGGGAATATCTTAAAAGTATTTGCATTTGAAAAGATTTCCCCGCATTAGCCTCCATTGCAAACTAGTTCCAGTCCAATACTGAGAATACGAATATGGTCTATTGAGCCCTAATAAGACCGTCACTAATATTTTTACAACGGCGGTAAGCCACCAAAGGAAGTGTTTTGAAAACGCTTTTGCAACGATCTGATGAATAAAGTATGTTGGAATGTTTGTTAGGTAGTGTTGGATTGTATGTGATAGCAAAAGGAATAGTTTCGGATCGTCTTGTCATTGTGTTCCTAAGCGCGTCAGACCGAGGAATGTCAGAGGCCCGCTGTATTTGGGTTTTGAGGAAGCTTCTATCGAAACCACGGTTTGCTAGGTAGTTTGTTAGTTCATTTGTGCGTTGTGAGTATGCGGCGTCATGGCTAGAACAAATGCGGCGTAGTCGGAGGGCCTAGCTGTAAGGTATGGAGCGTTTAGTACGATATAGTATGAATTGTACAGTAAAAAATGTCAAGGGTATTTATAAACAATGAATAAATAATAATAAATAATAAATAATATAATAATGGTAAGGCTCTGTTACAGTTAAATTTAAATTCAGGTTAGTTTTCATTTCAACCTACAGGTCATTTGTGGATTTTAGGCACGCGCAGAGGCGAGACGTCGTACAAGGAGCGGCTGACTAGACTTACTTCCACTCTCTCTAGATCGCA
Source organism: Montipora foliosa (assembly GCF_036669935.1). Lineage (NCBI taxonomy): Eukaryota > Metazoa > Cnidaria > Anthozoa > Scleractinia > Acroporidae > Montipora > Montipora foliosa. Next base: position 14,662,463 of record NC_090875.1, on the reverse strand, counting down.
AATTCAAAGACTTGGTCTTTTTTTATAATGTCTTTACTGTAGTACTGATATATATAGATGTCCTAAACTACGTATCTTTTTTTTTTCCATGGTCGTACAGGACAAAAGTAACTCCTCTAATGTACGCACTCCTCTGCAAAACATCTACCTTTCAGGCTAACGGAACTATGTTTGTAAGCTAGCACCCCCAACCAGTTTTTCCCCGCCAATTGCCTTTTAACTTTTTGTCCGTAAGTTAATGTGCTCGGACCTGTCACGCCAGGTGATCCGGTGACGTAATTTGGAGGACTGGGAAGAACAATTTTAAGGCCATATCCCACAACCGCGCGCGGCCTTAAGTGTTGTTTCCAAACTCCCTACAGTATTTCCATCGCCAAAACTCAACAGAACATTCCGTGTCTACCACATTTCCTTTTACTGAATGAACATTCAAGTAGACCCGGCGAGCTCTAACCTCGCCTCTGCCATGTGGAATTCGAAAATGAGGCCGCGTGCGGTTGTGGGATACCGCGTTAAAATGTTTCTCCCCAGTCCTCCGAATTACGTTACCAGATCACCTAGCGGGTATATGAAATCAATTACCCCTGCACGTGGGAGCTAGCCCCTTCGTGCCCATGCTACTATTATTATTATTTTTTTTTTGTTTTAGTTTTTTTTTTTTTTTTTAGCGAATGTTTCAGTACTCATTTTTATTGCAATCTAGGGTCAGTGCCTCGCATGGGACGTTGGTCCCGTTGCACCTGTCCCTCTTAGGTTTTGCTAGTAAAAAATAAAATAAAATAAATTATAAAGTAAAACATTTATTTTAAACTAGGTTAAAATTGAAAGTGGGAAACATCAACAAAAATCCATCAATTATTAGCAAGTTCGTGTAACATTTCAGTAAGTAAATTGGTCCTCGAGGTGAGTGGATGAATTTAGTGCAGCTTTAATTGTTCATGAGTATTTTATAAAACCCCAATGGTTGTTAAGCCTAGGCACTAATTTTAAAATGGTTAGCAAGGTAGGGGTTAGGAATAACGTGCATGATAACCGATTCTACTTTTCTATCTCAGAGCTTTTTAGATGGACATTGTTCATTGATGAATCTCCTTAGGAGGGCAGGGGGCAACAATATTGAATTATCTTCAAAGGAATAAAAGAACTGAAACACACATGCTGTATTGTTGATTTTTAATTTGCTTTGTTATTTGCTCTATCTTTTTTTGCTTACTTTGATTTCGTAATAATCAAAAGCAAGTGAAAACAAAAGGATTTCATAATCTGTTGACCACAAGCTATTTTATAGGCTCTTTTGAATTATCAAATAATATATATATATTTTAATCTTGCTGAGTCTGTTTGTAGTGATAAACCCAAGCTTTGTGATTATTTTGGCACAATCCCCTTCAAGTTCTACAGTTTGAGCAAGGAGCACATTGGGATGAAGGGGCGTTTCCTTTTCATTTTTTTTTATAACTGCACCACATAATCCTGAAATTCGAACTTCAGTCTTCTTTTTATTCTTCCCCTTCAAGCATATGATAACTGCAGACCGCAAACCGCAGACTGTCTACAAATAGCGCTGATAAGCAGTATTTAAGTCTAATTATAAGCACCCATTTTAGAGCGGTTAGCTTTCAATAGCTGTGAATTAGGGTTAGTCTGCAGCCCTCGGCCTGCAGTGTCAGACACTGCTCTCCTACAATGTCTGGCTCATTCACTTTTTCAAACTATTGACCATTTCCCTGCTCTGTATTTGATGTAGCTGTGATTTGTCCACTCATTTGTAGCTTTTTGATTTTTTTTTCTCCCAGAGATTCCGCAAACCACTTCATACGGCATTTTGGCAATGGTTCTGTGAATGGTTCTGCTTTTTTTACAAGCGGTTTCTCCAAGATAATGACACCAGTGGTTTGGTGACGAGTTCATTTCTTTGAATAAACCGCAATGGTTGTCTTTCGTTATTCTATTTACCCGTGGCACCATTCTTTTTTCACGTCACGAGGATTTCGCAGTGGCCCCCATCCAAGTACTAACCCCATTCGAAGGGGCTTAACTCTAGTTGACACTTAAACTATCATCAACGATGTGATCTTTCTTTTGAATTCGCGCATATTTTGTCGAACTTATAACAGTTGAAAGAAAAAAAAAGCCAGCTAACAAAAACCCGGTGTCTTGCCGTCCTTTTGTCACAAATGTATCCTTTGTTTCGTGATCTGTTAGTAACACGCAAGGTAAGTTGATCACAGGCGGTCACTAAAATAGATAGGTTTCCATTTTGTGATTTTCCTTGCACAGCCTAAAGTACGATAGGAAAACTGAACGTAGCAAAAATCTCCAAAATGTTTTTCGCTGATGGTAACTTTTCATATTCGCGGCACAAAATTTATGTTTCCATGTTGCAAATTTTATTGCTGATGGCAAACTGTTTATTCTCGATCGACACTTCCTAAAAACTTGCTTCTGCTCTTCTTAAAAAATGTATATCAATATTTATTTACTTTTGCATCAATATTTGTTTGGTATAAAACAGGCTAACGAAAAATGAGCGTTAAAATAAAATTTTCGGTCCTATGTTTCTTACATAAATTCTGGACAGGGCTTAACTTCAGTGAACTTTTGTCGTGGAAAGAGGACAAACGCGCAGAGTACACGCTAAACTTGCTGTAAACAAGAAGTTGAAGGGAAATTCATGTCAGCCTTGAAGCCGATGTTTCTCGATTCCCTTATTTTTTTCAATCATTCTGCATTTACAATTTTACTGAACTACATGTCTTTTTAGGGGGGTATTTAAGAAAGACATCTGCCATGGCAGTCTATAATGATTTACGATACCAAAACAATATCGTGTATATTAGAGCTACATATTACAACTTGAATCTCCTGAAAAACAAAACTCAGCTCAGTTGACAATTATGGAAATAAAACTCTGTGTCAAGTTACTGCACTATCACACGTACGCAATGAGTGCCTATATTTTTTAATATCCCGTATCTTGTCAATTGTCCCCCAAATATCCCGTGTCCCTATTCATTTTTACCTAAACATCCCATATCCTGATAACCGCTATAATACGGTTTCGTTGTTTGCGTTTGTAAATTTAGTAGCATTAATAATAAGAGAACCTCTATTTCTGTTTTTACAACAAACAACTTCTAGTTAAAGGGGCACTGTCATGCTATATTTTCTGTTTTTAACTCAGAACTGGGTTAAAACCTAATTTAGTACTTAGGCGCTCACACGAATGATATTTTTGACAACTTACTGACAAAACGAAATATATTTATGATACAAAATGCTATTAATGATTAATTTTTGCCGAATTTCTGAAGACACCGTGTCCACAATTGAAAAAAAAACTGGCCAGCTTTTTCAAGTTGCAATGCATTTTCATCCTCTCCATCCTTGGCTGCAAGCAGGAAAGAATAGCTTCAGTGCGCTTCAATCTTAATTGGCAACAAAACCACAACATTATTGTTTGGTCTTCATTGATGCAAAGACTTGATAAGTGTTTCAGAAGTTTTACTAAAATAGCGTGACACTGGCCCTTTAAATTACAGATTAATCTTTCTGGTGATCTTTCGCCATCTCTCCACCATTCTCAGCTTAACAAATGAACTAAGAACGGTTTTCTTTCTAGAACTCGTTCTTGTTTAAAATGATCCAAGAAAGAACGACAGCTTAAAAAGACATAGCAGTAACACCCGAACTCCAAGTAAATTGCGTTTAATTCGCGTTTTTAATTACCAAAATTTCTAAAGCGATGCCTTTAAAAACATCAAAGTTAGAAGTGCTCCATTATGTTTTTCTTTCTTCGCCCTGAGCTGAATACAAAAACCATTGAAAGATTCTCAAGTAGCTGTTGAGCGGTGCGCGAAGCAATCGAATATTCAGAAAATTCAGCATAACCGGAAGTAGACTTTGACCTCAATCGGAGCGAAATCGGAAATCGGTTTTCGCACATTTCTTCCCAAAAAAGCTGCATTAGCAGAAACTAACTATGGTCCGTTTGTTTTCTAGCTGGGGCCAATCTATGAGCAAAAAATTAGCAAACTAGATTTTCGACTTGTGCCGTTGTTTGGTCCATATTTATGGTCATGGCTCTTAAATTTGCTAACCACTGCAACACAAGAAAACTCTGGTTTGACTTCCGACCGCTGTGGCAGCGAGCAATTCGCTATTTAATATCAAGCTATTTGACCAAAAAATAATATGGAATAAGGACTATACTACGACGAGTTCTCTTATATATGATTGGTTAAAGAAAAAAAAAGGTGTCCTTTAAAGAAGGACTTAAAATGTATTATCCTCTCCACAATTTAATGACTCTCTGATTGTTTTTAGGTTATTAATATCAGAAGTATGGTTCACCAAACTAATAGAAAAGGAAGCCTGGAAACTGGCCTTTTGTCCTATTAGTGCCAATAGTAGGGCCATTTGAAGTGCTTATCGTAAATCCTACTCCTGCAGTCTCAAAAAATATTTTTCCGTTTACACCATACATTGAATTTGGCCCCTTGACGACTGAAATAATTTTGTATGTGTTCTCTGGCTCTAAAACTACCGGAGAGTTGAACAAAACGTCAAATCCATAATAGGCATGGTCCATGTCTTTTTCACAGGAATATGTTCCAGATGTTTTCGCCAGAGATGACCCACTTTTTGTGTCAGTAATTTCGGTGGAAACTGTGTACTCAGCCCCTTCAGAGCCGAAATGCTGTACTCCCAAAAGACTGATACTCTTGTCTACACTAAGACAGAGAGAATCCGCGCGACCAGTACAACCCCAAGGCTTTGTGAACTCTGTGAATCGTCTACATCGTTTCTTAGCGCCAAGCCTTGAAGACTGTGCAAAAGGCAAAGGGGATGTCAGAACTTGATTGTAGTGCTTTATCATTTCACCAAATTCTTGAATGTTCAATATGTTGGAGTCAATTACAAACGACGCAAACTCCTTTTGTGTCATCAAGGGAAATATTATTTCTTTTAGGATCTCCTCTCCAATGATTCTTCTCTTTGCCTGGCCATCTGCAGCTAGCCCTTGCTCCTCACATTTGTGCTTGGCCCAGCGATCAACAGCCTTAAACAATTCTATTTCCTTGATATTCAATCTTTTCCTGTTTACAACAGATTTTACTAAGGATCTCTCAACCGTAACAAAATCATCTGACGTCACAGCTTCGTGGGCCATGAGCTCGATCACTTCCCAGCATCGATTTTCCAAATCTTTATCTTCAAACTTCCCGACGTGTGGGAGAACGGAAAAAACGTTGGATGGGCTCAGGTTATCTCGAAGAAATTCGCCACATTTATCAGCAAGTGAGGGTACTAGGTATTTCTTCGCCAAGTACAGCACACGCATTACATTACTTCCGGTTAGCTGTACTTCGTCGCTGTACAAGAAACGAAAAAACTCCAGTAGACTCTCGTAGTCACAGTCAGGCAGTTCAACAGAGTCTCTAGTGTCCGCCATTTGACCATAGAACATGGCATAGAACACAGGACTGCTAATTGCAAGCACAAATTTGTGAGCTGGAACCACTTTGCTTTCGATTTCACTTTTCTCATTCGACACGGGAGCTATGAACTTGACATCACTCAGTAACTCCTTGTTGAAAACAAATTTCGTTCTTTGGCTGACAGATGAGCCTTTTGTCTGCCAGTTTACTTCAACGCTAGCCATCGTACTTCGGCGGTTATTTGCTATTGGAACTCACACTTGAAATGGGAAAGCCCTTGCAACTAGTCCACTAAGCAGCCTGGCCCTCTTAGCCGAGGGCCAGGTGGCTCAGATGCCTGGCACAGGTGCCCCAAGCTCAGTGTGAAGAAAAGCCAACAAACATACAAGGATTTTCATGAAAATTCCGATAAATGAACTGAGAAGATAATTTTATGAAAAGTTCGTAATTAAAAAGCCTAACCTTGTTGCCATTGTGGATCTCTTCCTTCCTGTGTTTTTTTTCTTCCAGGTTCGACGTGAATTGATCCATTATCAGTTCCTCCGTTGCCAACGGTTATGGGGCTTATTCGCGCGGCGGCCATATTGGCCATTGACAATAGATTTCAGTACTCCGAGCCTCGAGTTGAAATGTCTGGGCACGACTTTTGGTGCAGAAAGTTTTCAATCTCTTGGGACTCAACATAGATTCCGTGTGATTAAGGCCTATTTCAGTAAGTAAACCCCTTCTGGAGGCTGGTATGTCGGCTGATAATGTCTGCGGCTGACAGATTGTCCAAAAAATGAATATTTGGCCGAGAAGCGAAGCTTCGAGGGCAAATATGAAATTGTGATAAATAAAAAGATGGCACCGCACCGGGCGCAGTGGCCTCATGGTTAGTGTGCTCGACTCCGGATCTAATGGTCCGGGTTCGGGTCCTGGCCGGGGACATTGTGTTGTGTTCTTGGGCAAGACACTTTACTCCCACGGTGCCTCTCCACCCAGGTGTATAAATGGGTACCGGCAAAATGCTGGGGGTAGCCCTGCGTTGGACTATTATCCCATCCAGGGGGGAGTGGAAATACTCCTAGTCGCTTTATGCCACGGAAACCGGGATAAGCTCCGGATCTGATGGTACGGTGGCCCACAAGGGACATGATGCAAATTAAAGAGTTGCTGGAAATAAAATAAAGTTGCTGCAAATTCAATAAAGTTGCTGCAAATTACAAGAATGTTGCTGCAAATTCAAATATCAAAAGTATCCGCGTGCACTGCAGGAAGGACAGGTTCAAAACAGAGGTCAGAGGTCCCAAGTCACAGGTCATTGTTTTAGCAATACAGAGACAGCCCTAACTGTTTGCAAATGCTAACATTAGGTCTAATTAGGCCTAAGGTTAGCTTTAATGGATGTTTAGGATACGTTCTGTATTGTTAAAAGAATGACCTGTGACTTGTGTTTTGTGTCTGCCCTTCCGTCAGTGCGCACGCATACTTTTGATGTTTAAATTTGCAGCAACATTCTTTCATTTACAGCAACTTTATTTAATTTGCAGCAACTCTTTAATTTGCCGCATGTCTCTTGTGGGCCACCGTATGATGGGCCACATGGCTCGTAAACATAATTTACTTTCCTTACACTTTGTAACACACACACGGGGAGTCTTTGTTTGTGGCATGGTAACGAGTTTTGTTTTTTGTCCCTGAGGGGTTACCAAACCGTACCCAACGCGTGCGGTGTTCAAAGTGTACGAGAATCTTTCCCATCTTGTAGGGAGGATATCGTTGACGTCATCGTCATTAATGTACCAACCAGAGCCTCATTGGCTGTCGAAACAAAGCTTTTGTTCCGGTCGTTGGCATATTTGAATAACAAAATTAATGTTTGTAAGAGATATCTTCCATAAAGTTCGTGTGTGGGATTCTAACACCGCCGACGTCGCTGGCAGTGAAAGAATATCGAATTGAAATGAAAGAAAACCTTTGCCCTTGAATTATACTGTGGAATTTTAACCGTGGGAACATTTTATCCAAGAACATTGACTTCATTTGGTTGGGTCTGAGAATTCAGTGTTTAGCCTTGGTATTTTTTATAATCGTTGACAACCGAGGAACTACCCTGCGAGCAGAGTCTTTTTCGATCTTCCTAGATAAGTCGGGAAGAGGAAAGTAGACCCTGCTCACCGCCTACAAAACTGGAGAATAAGGAATGTAGTTCAATATATATCATTCTCAATTTCTTAGACTTCGACGTCTATGTAGTGATGACTCCGATTTTTCCAGCAAATCAGAGGAGAGATATGGCAGAGAAAAACGTGGTATCCTGTCTCTGTGGTCAAGCGCGGCCATCATCGCACCCAGCAATTTGATCGACAGTCAGCACTACAAACGTCACAAAAATATATCGATAAGAATGACAGAATTCCATTCACCCTCGCTTTCCATCCTCATAATCACGCATTCAAAAGTATCATTCTAATAATTTAAATTACTCCAAAATGATCCCGAGACTGGCAGAATCTCTTCGCAGCCTCCACTTATTTCATTCAAACGCGACAAAAACGTAGGCAACATTTTAGTTACAAAGCGCGCTCAGAAACTAACGAGCAACCCGGCACTTTCAAATGCACGCGCTCACGATGCAAAACTTGTCCTTTCACTCTTAACACTAGCAAAACGACCAGCCTGCAGCCGTGACTTATCAGCCAGCACAGTACAATTACGGAGGTCCTCCCGAACGGAAAACCACCCGCGTGGCATAATGATTATGTCATGAATACTTGACTTTAAGATAAGGGAGATGTAACAATACAAGATTGTGACATTGTGTGACATTCTTATAATAGCATGCATGATTGTACCTCGTGCTTAACAGAACACAATTTACCGCACTATTCGATTAAGCGCCCAGGGCGCTTATTTAATTTTTGGACTTTCAGGGGGGCGCTTATTCGAGGCTGGGCGCTTATTAAATTTTCACCATTTTCAGTAAGTAAAAAGTTATTTTGTAACAAAGCATGACAAAATAATAAAGCACATAAATTGTAACTGTTTCATTGTCGGTTTACGTATGCCGGACTAAACAAAGCATTGTTCGGTCTTCGCCATAAGTCTATTTAGCTATCATAATTCTCAATCAGACTTCAATGTCATCGTCGCTGGGCTCATTCGACAAGAACTGCTAAAGATGATGAGATGCTTATGTTTAGGACTTGCACAAATTGTGCCCTTTTTTAATTAGGCTCAACAGATTTCATGAGCAGCATTCCAAGACATCACATTGTCTTCACTGGTAGGACAAGACATGGAAAAGTTCTTTTCATAGCTTGAAAAGTGCAAGAAGCAGATTGCTAATCCTATGGAATAGCATGTTCAACAATGTACATTGGCTTGATTATGTCAACTTTACACAAAATATATTTACAATAACAAGTTTGTAACAAGTTGTAAGATGCAGTTCCTGTTGGCAATCAGAAGACAATTTAAACGAAGGTGGGCACTAAACATTACACTGCTGTGGTTCGCTGTTGCAATGAGAGAAGACAATTAAAATACTGATTTTACTGTGAAAATGACAATACACAGATATTGCACTTCCAGGAAAATAGCTTTGGGTCAATGTATACTGGGGAAAGTCGTTGTCAGAAGGCTCATATACACCGATAAGAAATCAGATAATCATTCAAGTGTATGAAAAAATTAATGATAATTAGGTTTAATTGATTGAAAATAAACATGCAATATAAACTATACATTACGGAAGACAGCGAGCACACCTCCGTGACTAAATAGCTAGAACCAGGGCTTTCATTAAACCTTAGCTCACTGGATTTTACGGTAATCAAATGTGTGATGTTACGGGTGAAACTGTGTGCAATGGCTGTTTCCAAACTGTGTTAAAAATCACAGCCCGAGAAATAATAGCCGTCTATAAAATTGCATTGGTTTAAAATAACATGAAATGAAAAGAAAAGCAAGATTTCTCTGTCATCTACCGCATTCTCGTTGCTCGTGCATTCATCCATCCGTATTTTTGGTTTCTTACATCAATTTTTACAGCTTTGGGTTCCCCCTTCGTACTCCATTTTGTTTGTTGGCAGTTGTCGTACCCAGATTTCTCTCACCTTATTCCTTGCCGCCATTTTGAAAATTTGCATATTTGTCCATCCTCGATGGACAAATTTGATCACGTGATCTGCTGTGTGCCAGGGTCTTCTCAAGACCCGCCGCCATATTGAAAGCCGAGAAGACCCAATGTAGTTAAGCATATTTTGACAGGAGAGCACCATTCGAGTTATTGCGGTTTAGTAAACATTAACATAAACATCTCCATCACCAACACCATCAAAATCATTATATGTGAGCTATACATCCGGATCAATTTCGTAGAAAATAATTCTGCCGATTGAATAGATTTTTACATTGTACGGACGCCACTTGACACTATTAATCATCAGTAGCATTTTGATCATTGTGCTTTTTGTTAGCATTGACAACACAAGTCCATGCGCATGCATTGGTGTTGGTGCACATGCTTGCCTCGTCCCAAATCTAATTCCTAGAGCATCCGTTACTCTTGTCCAGCGGAATGGGCGCTGGAGGCTCTAGAATAATCCAAAACCAGAACCAGAAAACTCTGACTAACTGAATGACTGCGCGTGCGTGAGACGGTTGGAAATCAAAAGAAACCTGAGTTCACCTTGCCATGAAAGCGCTTACTTTTCACTCGCGAGACAGTGCATATGAGTATAAACGCATCTCCTCGAAACGTCACCATACCATTACAAGTAAGTTAACACGCGGTCAGGCAAAAGTTACTCGACAACAGGAATTGGGGATATAAGAAGGGCAAGTCAACAGAGCAGCTTGATACACATGTTACAGTTAAATTTAAATTCAGGTTAACTTTAATTTCAACCTAGGTCATTTTATTTTAAACTAGGTTGAAATTTGATAGTAGGAAACATCAACAAAAAACCACCAATTATCAGCAAGTACGTGTAAAATATTGGTAAGGAAATTGGTTCTAGAGGTGAGTGGATGAACTTAGTGTAGCTTAAATCTTTTTTCATGAGTATTTTATTAAACCCCAACGGGTGTTAAGTCTAGGCACTGATTTTAAATGGTTAGCATTAAGGGCGGGGTTAGGCATACTGTGCATGATAACCGATTCTACTTCTCTTTCTCAGAGCTTTTTAGAAGGACATTGTTCATTGATGAATCTCCTTAGGAGGGCAGGGGGCAACAATATTGAATTATCTTTTAAGGCATAAAAGAAACTGAAACATACATGATGTACTGTTGATTTTTTGTTTGCTTTAATAGTTATTTGCTCTATCTTTTGCTTACATTGAAGTCAAAATAATCAAAAGCAAGTAAAAACAGCACATTTGGATGAAGGGGCGTTTCCTTTTCCATTTTTTTTTTTCAGTGCCACATAATCCTGAAGTTACTGTCATGCTATATTTTCTGTTTTGACCTCAGAACCTGGTTTAAAAATAAACTAATTTAGTACTTAGCGGCTCCCACCACGAATGTGATTTTGACACCTTACTGGTGACAAAACGCAATCTATTTATGATACAAAATTGGCTATTAATGATTAATTTTTCGTTGCCGAATTTCTATGAAGACCACCGTGTCCTACCAATTGAAAAAAAAAACTGGCCAGTTTTTTCAAAGTTTGCAATGCATTTTCATCCTCTTTCCATCCGTGGCTGCAAGCAGGAAAAGAATACTCTTCATGCCGCTTCAATCTTAATTGGCACAAAAACCACAACATTATTGTTTTGGTCCTTCATTGATGCAAAGACTCTTGATAAGTTGTTTTCAGAAAGTTTTTACTAAAATAGCGTGTACACTGGCCCTTTAAATTACAGATTAATCTGTTCTGGTGATCTTTCCGCCCTCTCTCCACCATTCTCAGCGTTAACAATGTAACGAAGACGGATTATTCTTTTCTAGAAACTCGTTTCTTGTTAAATATTGATCCAAGAAAGAACGACAGTCTTAAAAAGACATGAGCAGTAACACTCCGTCTCCAAGTAAATTGCGTTTAAATTCGCGTTTTTAATTACCACAAGTTCTAAAGCGATGCCCTTTAAAATACATCAAAGTTAGAAGTGGCTGACCATTAATTTTTTTCTTTCTTCGCCCGTAGCTGAATACAAAACTCACTTGAAAGATTCTCCCAATTAGCTGTTGAGTCCGGTGCGCGAAGCCATCGAATATTCAGAAAATTCCGCATCACCGGAATTAGAACTTTGACCTCTATCGAGCGAAATCATGAAATCGGTTTTTTTCGCAGATTTCTTCCCAAAAAAGCTGCAATTAGCAGAAACTACTATGGTCCGTTTGTTTTCTATCTTGGTGCCAATCTATGAGCAAAAAATTAGCAAAACTAGATTTTCGACTTGTGCCGTTGTTTTGGTCCATATTTATGGTCATGGCTCTTAAATTTGCTATCAACCACTGCAACACAAGAAAACTCTGGTTTCCTGTCCCGACCGCTGCTGTGCGTGCCTGCGAGCATTCGCTAGTTTAATATTCATGCTTTGTGCCCAAAAATAATATGGATACAAGACTAGACAACGACGAGTTTCTCTTATCATATGATTGGTTTAAAAGAAAAAAAAAAGGTGTCCTTTAAAGAAGGACTTAAAGATGGTATTATCACTCTCCCAGAATTTACATGACTCTCTGATTGTTTTTTTTAGGTTATTAATATCCAAAGTATGGTTCACAAAAATAATGAAGAACAGGAAGCCTGGAAACTGGCCTTACTGTCCCTATTATGTGCCAATAGTTAGGGCCATTTGAAGTGCTTATCGTAAATCCTACTCCTGCAGTCTCAAAAATATTTTTTCCGTGTTCTACCACCCATACATTGCATTTGGCCCCTTGACTGACTTGAAATAATTTTGTTTATGTTCTCCTGGCTCTAAAACTACCGTGCGCGGAGAGTTGAACAAAACGTCAAAATCCATAATCGGGTCATTGGTCCATGTCTTTTTTCTTTTCAACATAATGTTTTCCAGAATGTTTTCTTCGTGCCAGGAGATGACCCATCCTCTTTGTCGTCAGTATTTTCCGGTGTGAAAACTGTGTACTCAGGTCCCCTTCATAGTCCGAAATGCTGTACTTCCCCAAGGTACTGATACTCCTTGTCTACACTAAGACAGAGAAGATCCGCGCGACGCCAGCACAACCCACAAGGCTTTTGGTAACTCTGTGAATCGTCTACAACGTTTCTTAGCGCCAAGCCTTGAAGACTGGTGCAAAAGGCAAAGGAGGATGTCAGAACTTTGATTGTTATGCTTTATCATTTCACCCAACATTCTTGAATGTCTCAATATGTTGGAGTCAATTACAAGACGACGGGGAAACATCCTTTGTGTCATCAAGGGAAATCCTTTATTTCTTTGAGTTATCTCCTCTCCAATGATTCTTCTCTTTTGCCTGGCCATCTGCAGCTAGCCCTTTCTCCTCACATTTGTGCTTTGGGGCCCAGCGATCAACAGCCTTAAACAATTCCTATTTCCTTGATATTCATCTTTTTCCTGTTTACAACTATTTTAACTACGGATCTCTCAACCGTAACAAAATCATCTGACGTCACAGCTTCGTGGCCATGAGCTCGATCCACTTCCCACGCATCGGATTTTCCAAATCTTGTATCTTCAAACTTCCCGACGTGTGGGAGAACGGAAAAAAAACTTTGGATTGGGCTCAAGGTTATCTCGACGAAATTCGCCACATTTATCAGCAAGTGAGGGTACTAGGTATTCCTTCGCCAGTACAGGACACCAGCAATTACATTACTTCCGGTTAGCTGTACTTTCGTCGCTGTACAAGAAACGAAAAACCTCCAGTAGACAGCTCGTAGTCACGTCAGGCCCGTTCAACAGAGGCCTCTCTAGTGGTCCGCCATTTGGACCCATAGAACATGGCATATCAACACAGGACTGCTAAATATGCAAGCACAAATTTGGAGAGCTTGAGGAACACACTTTGCTTTCGATTTCCACTTTTCCTCCATTCGAACACGGGGAAGCAATGACTTGACATCAACTTCAGGTAACTCCTTGTTGAAAACAAATTTCGTTCGTTCTTTGGCTGACAGATGAGCCTTTTGTCTGCCAGTTTACTTCAACGCTAATCATGTTACGTCGGCGGTTAGTTGCTATTGGAAACTCACGAACGTGAAATGGGAAAGCCCCTTGCAACTAAGTCCACTAAGCAGCCTGGCCCTCTTATCCGAGGGCCAGGTGGCTCAGATTCCTTGCCCAGGGTTCCCAAGCTCAGTGTGAAGAAAAAGCCAACAAACATACACAGGATTTTTCATGAAATTCCGATAAAATAACTGAGAATATAATTTTATGAAAAAGTTTCGTAATTAAAAAAAGCCTAACCTTTTTGCCATGTGTGGATCTCTTCCTTCCTGTGTTTTTTTTCTTCCAGGTTCGACGTGGAATTGATCCATTATCAGTTCCTCCGTTGCCACGGTTATGGGGCTTATTCGCGCGGCGGCCATATGGGCCATTGACAATAGATTTCAGTACTCTCCGGAAGCCTCCGAGTTGAAATGTCGGGGCACGACTTTTGGTTGCAGAAAGTTTGCAATCTCTTGGACTCAACATGGATTCCGTGTGATTAAGGCCTATTTCAGTAAGTAAACCCCTTCTGTGCTGGTATTTCGGCTGATAAGGTCTGCTGGCTGACAGATATGCCCCAAAACATGAATATTTGGCCGAGAAGCGAAGCGTGTCGAGGTCAAATATGAAATTGTGATAAATAAAAAGATGGCACCGCACCGGAGCGGCAGTGGCCTCATGGGTTACATGTGCTCTGACTGTTCCGGATCTAATGGTCCCGGTTCGGGTCCTGGGCCGGGGACATTGTGTGTGTGTTTCTTGGGCAAGACACTTTACTCCCACGGTGCCTCTCCACCGCAGGTGTATAATGGGTACCCGTGGCAAAAAATGCTGGGGTTAGCCCTGCGTTGACCTATTATCCCATCCAGGGGGGAGTGGAAATACTCCTAGTCGCTTAATATGCCACGGAAACCGGAGATAAGCGTCCGGATACTGATGTTACGGTGGCCCACAAGGGACATGATGCAAATTAAGAGTTGCTGGAATAAATAAAGTTTGCTGCAAATTCATAAAGTTGCTGCAAATTACAAGAATGTTGCTGCAAATTCAACCCATAATCAAGTATCAGCGTGCACTGCAGGAAGGACAGGTTCAAAACAGAAGGTCAGAGGGCCCAAGTCACCAAGGTCATTGTTTTAGAGCAATACAGAGACACCCCTAACTGTTTGCAAATGCTAACATTCCAGGTTCCTAATTTAAGCCAAAAAAAAACAAAAAAAAAAAAAAAAAAAGGGAAAAAAAAAAAAAAAAAGGTTTAGCTTTAATGGATGTTTAGGATATCGTTCTGTATTGTTCAAAGAATGACCTGTGACTTGTGTTTGTGTGTGCCTGCCCTTCCGTCAGTGCGCACGCATACTTTTGATGTTTAAATTGCAGGCAACATTCTTTACATTTACAGCAACTTTATTTAATTTTGCAGCAACTCTTATAATTTGCCGCATGTCCTCTTGTGGCCACCGTGTATGATGGGCCACATGGCTACGTAAACATATTTACTTTTCCTTACAACTTTGAACACCACACGGAAGCCTTTGTTTGTGGACATGGTAACGAGGTTTTTTGTTTTTTTTGTCCCTGACGGTGTTACCAAACCGTACCCAACGCGTGCGGTGTTCAAAGTGTAGCAGAATCTTTCCCCATCTTGTAGGGAGGATATCGTTGACGTCATCGTCATTAATGTACCAACCAGAGCCTCATTGGCTGTCGAAACAAAGCTTTTGTTCCGGTCGTTGGCATAGTTGAATAACAAAATTAATGTTGTGTAAAGAAGATATCTTCCCATAAAGTTTCGTGTGGTATTCTAAACCACCCGCCTGACGTTCGCTGGCAGGAAAGGATATCGAATTGAAATGAAAGAAAACCTTTGCCCTTGAATTTATCGGTGGGAAAAAAAATTTTTTTTGGTTAAAAACCGTGGGAACATTTTATCCAAGAACATTTGACTTCATTTGGTTGGGGTCCCTGAGAATTCAGTGTTTTAGCCTTGGTATTTTGTTTATAATCGTTGACAACCGAGGAAACTACCCTGTGGCGAGCAGAGTCTTTTTCGATCTTCCCTAGATAAGTCCGGGAAGAGGAAAGTATACCCTGCTCACCGCCTACAAAACTGAGAATAAAGGAATGTAGTTCCATATAATATCATTCTCAATTTCTTAGACTTTCGACGTCTAAGTAGTGATGACTCCGATTTTTCCCCAGCAATCAGAGAAGAATATGAGAGAAAAACGTGTCTATCCTGTCTCTGTGGTCAAAGCGGGCCATCATCGCACCCAGCAAATTGATCGAACATTCAGCACTACAAACGTCACCAAAATTATATCGATAAGAATGACAGAATTCCACTTCACCCTCTGCTTTTCCATCCTCATAATCACTCAATTCCAAAAGTATCATTCTAAATATATTTAAATTACTCCAACACTGATCCCGAGACTGGCAGAGTCTCTTCGCAGTCCTCCACTTATTTTCATTCAAACGCGACAAAAACGGAGGCAACTTTTTTAGTTACAGCGCTGGCTCAGAACTAATAACGAGCAACCCGGCACTTTCAAATGCCACGCGCTCACGATGCCAAACTGTGTCCGTTCACTCTTATTAAACTAGCAAACGACCACCTGCAGCCGTATAGCTTCTCAGCCAGCCACAGTAACAATTACGGAGGTCCTCCCGAACCGGAAACCACCCGCGTGGCATAATGATTATGTCATGAATCTACTTGCACTTTAAGATAAGGGTGAGATGTAACAATACAAGATTGTGACATTGTGTGACATTCTTATAGAATAGCATGCATGATTGTACCTCGTGCTTAACAGAAACCACAATTTACGCATTTATTCGATTAAGCGCCCAGGGCGCTTATTTAATTTTTTGACTGTTCAGGGTGGGCGCTTTATTCGAGGCTTGAGGCGCTTATTAAATTTTCAAAAAACCATTTTCAGTAAGTAAAAAGTTATTTTTGTTAACAACGCATGACAAAATAATAAAGCGACATAAATTGTAACTGTTCATTGGTTCGGTTTTTACGTATGCCCAGGACTAACCAACTCATTGTTTCGCGATCTTCGCATAAGTCTCTTTAGCTATCATAATTCTCAATCAACTTCAATGTCATCGTCGCTGAGCTCATAAGTGAACTTTCCGTGGTGCTGCCTCCTCGACAATCCGCAAATGGGTCAGTCGCACGAGATGCTTGATGGATGGATGTCACGCAATCTTGGTCCCTTAGTAGGTGGGCGCCCTATTCGAGGCTCGGCGCTTATTAACTTTTTCTATCTTCAGGGTGGGCACTATGATTTGAGGGTGGGCGCTTATTTGAGGTTGGGCGCTTAATCGAATAAATTACGGTAAATTGATGCTTGTTGCACTGCTCGACGTAGAGTCGTATCTGAATTAAAAAGCATTATAAGACTAGCCACTCA
This sequence comes from Montipora foliosa, assembly GCF_036669935.1. Taxonomy (NCBI): domain Eukaryota; kingdom Metazoa; phylum Cnidaria; class Anthozoa; order Scleractinia; family Acroporidae; genus Montipora; species Montipora foliosa. Next base: position 14,645,471 of record NC_090875.1, on the reverse strand, counting down.
GTCTCGCTCGCTCGCTCGCGGTCGCTCTCCTCCTTCTCTCTTTACACGTTTGAATATACGGCATAAAACGTTTACAATCATAAATGTTATTTTTTTTATCTTTAATTTTATTTGTTTAGAAACAGTAAAGGACACCGACAAGTTACGCTTTCACTGATTCTTTGGATTAGGACAGCAGGAAAAGGTCCTATTTTGTCTCCACTTCACAACGAATGAAACACACAGCTATATAGGCAAATAAGTTTTCTTTGGGGGAGGCCCTGGCAAGAACCTACCCAAACACCGTGTCAATAACTGTTTGTTGATGGGTATAAACTCCTGCCGCCGACGCACTTGTTGCGAATTGTCCATGTGGAAACTTGTGAAGAGTCCATCCTCAAAGCAGATCTGAACATATTACACATATGTATTTGGACGAGTGTTTCTATAGATTGTCCACTACTCTGGACCAAAATCTCTCACGTATACAAATGCGTGTCACAGAACAACGAACAAGCATGACCAAGTTAACACATAGTACTGGTGGGTCCAACGACTTTGGATTTGAATTCCCATATATTCAAACAAAATTGTGCCGTTTAGGTTGGGTCTATCCACCTACTTTGGGACCGAAACAATCATCATGTACAGACACGTCTAAGCCAGTTAGGCAGGTTAGTCCACAACTTTAGACACAAATCCCCCCGTACAATCACATATATCAGGCCGATAGGGCCTGAGGTGTTCCACAGCTTTGGACGAAAATCCCCGTGCAAAACGATATCAGGCCCAGTTAAGGCTGGGGTATCAACAGGCTTTGGACCAAAAAAGTCCCCCTTACGCAGCATATCAGGCCAGTTAGGCTGGGGTGTCCACAACTATTGGGACATAAATCCCCGTACCAAACATATGCGGTGCCATTTAGGCTAGGGTATTTCCACAACTTTGGACGAAAAAAACCCCGTACCAAAACATAACTCGCACCATGAGAAAAGCAGGAAATCTGGTAGGATCCATGGCCTCAAAGCTCCGGCGGTTGTGGTAGCCTTTCCTACGGGGGCTTTAACACAAAGGTCAAGACAGCCGATTGTGCAGTAAAACAACACATCATTAGACAACTAGAATGAAAGACAAATTAAACGGAGCTACTAACTGGGTTGATTACAGAGGCCTAGATGACTATCACGTGCTACCTCCCCCCTTATATACGGTTCTCTCTCTACCCATGATGCGCCGGCCTGGAGGCCCAGGCCGTCGTTGATTCCCGTAGCCGACAAAATAGTTTTTCGGCCTTACTTCGCGAGCTCATTCGTCAGAATAACATTACTTTATATTTATAGCACAGAAAAAAATGCTCAACAAGCCAAGTCTGCCTCCCATTCCTTAATGATTAAATGATTTTTATGTCGGATTCCGTCTTTTGTAGACTGCTTAAAGTCCTGCATTTCATCTGTAAAATATTGTTTTTGAAAGTTGTTTTTTGGTATTTAAATGAAAGGCAAGAACCGCAAGCCAAAGATAACCTCTTGTTTAAATAATTTAGTACGCGTGCATGAAATAGAAAATTTGATGGCTTTTGAAGTGTGTATGGTAGTTTTATGTTTTTGTCTGGGAAAAGTTACAATAAATTGTTAGCTTGAGACTGCCATTTTTACAGTTACAATGAATTTGGTGGGAATTTTTATTTTATAGAACCTAGAGACTAATTTACACCGTCTATTCCCTATCAATTCCTAGAAATTATCAGGGTTATTTCACATTTTACTAACCATCAGGGGCACCCAACGAGAAATATAGTTCAAAACCACTTAAACATAGCACTATTAAACGTATTTTAATATTTAAACGGTAGATAGAGCGGTTTTTCAAATGAGTGTCGTAAAACCAAAACTAAAGTAATTACTTTGGCCAATCAAAAAGGACGGAGACAATCCAGTGAACCAATCAAAACTCGAAGTAATTACACGTAGCCGACACAAAGCGCGGGAAAAGGTGCACGCGCGAACCACGATTGGTTTTGGTTTCTATTCTGATTGGTTGGAAAAGTGGCGCGAGATCTTTGAACCAATCACTGAGTGAAGTAATCATAAGCCAAAGTAATTATCTAATTACTTTCGACACTCAAGTGAAAACCACTCTATAGGCAAATTTTATCCCCAAAAGTTTTTCATCTGTTCGGATTTCTAGCTGAAAGTCTACTGATCCGAAAATTATGGGGAGCAAAACACACCTTTTCGAAAATTTCAGCCAGAAAAAGGCTCCCGAACATTCTAGGTGACCTTTTAGGGTAGAAATCCGTTATAAATGGGCTCTTGTACTATTTTTCAGATGTTCGAAAATCCTAGGAGAAGCAGGCAAGCAAGAAATTTTACAACAAATGTTCCGAAAATTCTAGATCTCAAATCGTCTCCGAACAGATATTTTCCGAAAATTGACGTTGGGTGCCCCTGAACCATGCAGTTAATTTGTTATAGTGCAACATGTACATGTAGTATTTTCCATCTAAAATGGTGGGTGACACACCTCATACAGTAAGATGTAACTTAAAAGTAAGTCTAACCATGCAGTTAATATTACTTGTAATGGTGTACTATTTTCGTACTTTCCACCTGACCAGGCGGGTGGCAGGTACACCTCATTATGATTACCTGCAACTTGAAGACTGCATTGTAGGTCTAACCATGCAGGAAAAAGTAGCCCAGCCGACAACAGTAGCATAGCACGCACAATCCCTCAGTAGATAAAAGAATGGATAGATTAAGATAATTTGAAAAATTATATATATATATCTATGACTTTACACAAGTTTAGGTTTCACGAGTAACCATCGTTTAATGCTACAGAACTGTTTCGTATGGTACAAGTACCACACTCATCAGGCATTTTAACGACTGAACTGTTGAAATTGGAAAGCTGGCAGTTAAATACGGAAATTTGAATGGTTGCTATAGTAAATGCGTTACATTTTAGCAGCTGCTAGGTAATAAAACATGATATAAGGGGATTCTATGTCGGTATTTTTAAATTTACGTTACTCTAAAGTTCCGGAGTACATATCGGTTCTGTGGGGGCATGAACTTGCTAATTCGTTTCTTCTGTTGAGGCTACACAGTTCTTTCTTACACATGATTATGAATTTTTCATTCAGACAAAGACTACATTTCTTGCTAATATTGCTGTAGGGTCTACATTTTTTAAGAATTTTCCATTTAATTTGAAACGGCTTCTTTGCATCTTGTATCTTGTATCTTCTTTGCACCTGCAATTGTAGAAAAAAGCCCGAATGCCCACTCGAAGGAAAATGCCTTCAAACTAACGTAATTTATCAAGCAACAGTCACCACCGAGACAACAACTGAAACCTACGTTGGACTAGCCACAAACTTCAAGGAACGCTACAGGAATCACAAAACATCTTTTCGACATACAAACAGAAGAAATGAGACTGAGCTTTCCAAACATGTTTGGCACTTACAAGATGCAAAGAAGCCGTTTCAAATTAAATGGAAAATTCTTAAAAATGTAGACCCTACAGCAATATTAGCAAGAAATGTAGTCTTTGTCTGAATGAAAATTCATAATCATGTTGTAAGAAAGAACTGTGTAGCCTCAACAGAAGAAACGAATTAGCAGTTTCATGCCCCACAGAAACCGATATGTACTCCGGAACTTTAGAGTAACGTAAATTTAAAATACCGACATAGAATCCCCTTATATCGTGTTTTATTACCTAGCAGCTGCTAAAATGTAACGCATTTACTATAGCAACCATTCAAATTTCCGTATTTAACTGCCAGCTTTCCAATTTCAACAGTTCAGTCGTTAAAATTGCCTGATGAGTGTGGTACTTGTACCATACGAAACAGTTCTGTAGCATTAAACGATGGTTACTCGTGAAACCTAAACTTGTGTAAAGTCATAGTTATTGCTCCTCAATCAATTGAGTTGAGCGCTCTACGAATACGTTCTACTCAAAAAAAGAAATTATATATATATCTATATATTAACATAAAATCTTGTTATTGTTTTACAATTGATCTATTATTTTGTGAATACTTACAGTGTAAGACTCTATTGTCACATTCTGTGAACATTTACAGACATACACTTTATTCCAGAATGGCCGCCATTTAGTATTCTGTTGTTTCCTACCAAATTGGCCCTTTCGGCTTCGTTTTCAAATGTAAAATTCAAAAGAATATTTAACCTTGAACGAAGCCAAAAGGGTCAATTTACAATCAAACAAAAGAATTCTAAAGTGGCCACCATTTTGAAATAAAGTGTATTTAAGTCATGTTTTTTATGCCGCCGAACTGAATGACTAATTCATAACCCCAAAAGTTACATGTCAGAGAGAATGCTACAAAATTGTCAGACACTGATTTCCTTTGATTCATCAATGTAATCAATGTATGAATTTTACTTTAATCATACTTTGTAAACACTGTTTAATAATTTTCACACATATGAAACGTTTTATTTAGTAAAATTCCTCTTCCAGAGAAACATAGTTAATGCATTAACTATGAGAGAAACAAAGTTTTTTTTCCAAGTTTTTTAATAAAATTATTTTGTACATGAATGAACTGACTTATTTTACGTTTATTTCATGGTTACTCCACCTGAGTACCTTTCTTAGCAAATGTACCATCCACTCTGAACAACATCACAAGATAAGATTGTATGCAATGGCCAGAAATTGCGGACATCGAGGCTGCGACATGAAAGCGGTATTCCCAAACCGAAACAAGATGGCGTCAAAAGCTTAGAGAGAAATGTATGGGATAATAAATATAAAAGTTAATAAAAAATTCCTGTTACTACTTGCAGCATTTGCCGAGATCACTTCCATTAGATGAACATGCATGTATAGCGAATCCACTCTGAAAAGTTGACGTGGTAAACACAAAGAGAAGTTGTTCCACTTTTAACTTGATTTTAGGCAACTTCTGGTCCTCATAATCCTTGTAAAATCTTACAAAAATGCCAAATAAACGATGTTTATCCATGATTTTTCAGCTTCGCTGAAGTAGGGTCCAATTTCCCAAGATGTCTTCTCAAAGTACGCAAAGTCAACAAAACACAACACAATTTTCAAGCAGATTCCAGGAAATTAACCTGTTCCATTACGCTAATAAATAAAACACAATTCCAACAGATGATAACTGTGATATTCAGTAAACATGACCCGGAAGTTTGCATGCAGTGGCAAAAAATCCATTCGAAAATGCGGCGATCTTCTTAGTGAATCCATGTTTTTTTTTTTTTTCAGCGATGTTTGGAAAGACAATAAAGCTTAGAAACCGATCTTTCTATCCCCGTTTAGACCTGGAGAGAATAGCAAATACTGTCCTTTCGATCAGCGTTTTAAATAATTCCGCAACTTACTTCCGGTCCCATGAATTGGTGCGAGTTTCAAGAAAACAAAACAATGTCTGATGTTCTTGCAGGACGTCCAGATTATAAATTTTATCAAAACGTTTCGTTGTCTGTCGATGTATAAACTGCTTGCAGTACATCAGGTACATCAGCAAAAATTATTGAGTAACCCGCTGTCTGAGGCACGGGCTCAAATGTCCGCGATTTCTGGCCATGCGGAACATTCATTTTTTGAATTTGCCTTTCTTTACAGTGCTACTATGATCAAATTTTTATCCCCTGAATTATTCGGTTTTATCGCTCAGAATTCCAGGAAAGATTAAAAACACAGTTTACCATTTTGAAATAACTGCACTGGTTCCAGAGATATTTAAGTTTGCAAAATGTGCATAATCTGCACATGAGAGTACTGATGACGTCATTCACTCAACCCAATATAACATCAAGTGTACAAATTGAGCCACCTGGGTCAATTTGCAGCACATACCATTGAGGCTTGGTAGGCCAATAGTTCTACAGGCAACACACCTGCGGCTTTAAAGAAATTGGTTCCATGGCAACTCACTCTTTTCCAGTCCCCTCCAGCCTGATTTCAATAGTTTTGGTGATCTTAAGCTAGCCAATTAAAACAAGCCTAAAACCTCGAACTAACATATCATTCTATAAAATTATGCTTGCAGGATCATGCAAATGAAATACCAAAATGGCAAATATCAAAATGGAATGCCAAAGGTGATCAGCAAAGTCTCTAATATTAGGGAGATCTGGAACCCAGTATGTTGCCATGATAACACAACTGGTATTCTAATATTGTGGAGCACATCTACTGGAATCTTAATGCAAAGAATCAAGCATTTCTGATACAAATTGGCTGAGATATCTTTTTTCATCATATTTGATCAACATTTGGTTGAGATAATGACATTATCACTTGGCTAATTTGTGTATTTATAAAACTTGAATATCTCTGGAACAAAGATGGATAATTACTTGAAAATACAATGTAGTAAACAATATTCTTTTTCTCGTACAGACTACATGTTTGTCTTGAAATGGCTTAGATAGGAAAGATGCGATTTTTTTCATAGTAGCACTTTAAGGAAACTGATTTTAATCAGTTTTGGTCAATACAGTTTGCTTTGCCAAAACCCAGCAAGGAGCTAGCCTTTTTAGAAATTAGTGTGTCATTTCAACATATTGATCATAGGTGAACAAAATACTAATTGACAATTATAACAAAACATTACTGTCATAAATGTACTGTACAGAGACTGGGGTTTAGGGGTTTTCCAGGCAGTCTCATGCTAATAATTATTGTTTGATAATGGAGACCTTTGTAGGATTTTCTTACAATCTTTCAAGATTCTGCAATGAAGATCTTTCACGTATCTTGGTTAAGATCTTTGTGCCACAGATCCCCAAGGATCTTGGCCAGGATTTTCAAGGATCCTTTAAGATCTTGGCAAGATTTTCAAAGATCCTCTTAAAGATCTTTATGAGGATCTTCAAATATCTTCATGAAGATCCTTGAAGGTCCTTAAAAGATCTTCATCAGGGTCCGACTGTCTCCCTTTACATAACATAAATTATACATGTACATCACATGAATTGTCCATTTCAAGAAAGCAATGCATACATGAATCTTTAATTAATGTAATAATATTTATTTGTCATGTGTTAAAGTATAGGAAATCGTATAAATGTGAGTGAATTTTGTGATTTATGGGCGCAAGTGATGTTTTGAAAGTTCTCAAAATATGGCTCGTGCAGTTTGAAACCTTTCAAAACAACACAAATGACCATAAACCACAAAATGCATGTGCAAGTTCACATGATTTTTTATTATTTTATTATAATAGTAAATACTCAACAAAATCACTCCATCTCTTTGTTGCCATAGCAATTTTTGTATTGCACTCTATAACCTCTTTTTGAACTCTGTAACCTATTTATGCATTCATCACTGACCAATCAGAAACGCAATAATATGTTGAGTATATAATAAATGCTCTTATCATTCATTCATAATATTTCCCCGTTTCTGATTGGTTAAAACCACACGCATAATTCACCATAACCAGCTGCTGTTCACCAAATTTGGAAAGAAACTTGAATCAATGACGTCAAAATTGCAGCCTGCTGCAGATTATTGAACCGATGACAACAAAATGACGTCAAAAGTGCAGCCCAATGCAAATTATTGAACCGTTGACCGAAAAAAGATGGGGACGAGATTGTGTTATTTTTGTTGAGCAGAAAAATGGCTGCGAGTAGGTTTAGAAGTTTGAGCGAAGAAAATATTTTGAATGAATAATA
>NC_090875.1:14630298-14632798 GCF_036669935.1 Montipora foliosa | reverse complement strand
GTTTCGCATTTTTTCCATCGCACAACATACATCACTGAATAGGAATTTGTCAAGATCGCCATTTGAGAATGCGTGAAGTACCCAACCACGTGCACGCGCGCGCGTACCTATGTTTGAGATCTAATGTTTACCCGAGCGAAGAAATCGCTAGAATTTGGTCGAGAGCTCAACCTTGAGCTCTTCGCAAAAAGGAACAAAGTTTGGAGGAGTATCTTCTTCATGGGCGATTTTTGCTTGTTTTCGGTAGCGTTCACGACTCCAAGGAAGGCTGCATGTGTCCCTCGATCGATGGTTGTTAGAATCATATAAGTTGTTCAGAACAGTGGGAAATGATTTTTTTTAACTTGACCTTCTGTTGGACTCAAAAGAATTTTCAGCTTTCTTACGGAAAGGTAAACATTTCCAAAAGATGATACGTCCACGTAATTTTGACGAAAAAAGCCTCGGAGTTTTGCAAAGTTGGGAAGCCATGTTTGTTTACTTTCCGCGTGGGAGAGTCGCGCGACAATTCCGAGAGCTTTAACCGCGCGCCATCAGCCACTTTCTAGTAACCAGGTTGCGCGAGGTCAGGTGAACTATATGAAGCCACCTTAAGCCCCGTGCAAACGGACGAAGCATTGTTGGCTAACATTGTTCCAACATTGTTGGGTGTCACATTTTGCGTCGGTTTGCATACCCTGTTTCATGTTGTTGCTTGTTGTTGGGAGTTGTTGCACCAACTTTGAAACTGATCAAACTTTTTAGCCCCGTGCAAATGGACACAGTATTGTTGGCCAACATTGTTCCAACATTGTTCCGACATTGTTGGGTGTCACATTTTGCGTCGGTTTGCACACCCTGTTTCATGTTGTTGCGTGTTGTTGGGAGTTGTTGCACCAACTTTGAAACGGATCAAACTTTTTAGCCCCGTGCACACGGACGCAGCATTGTTGGCTAACATTGTTCCAACATTGTTGCGGCTCTGCACACCCTGTTTCATGTTGTTGCGTGTTGTTGGGAGTTGTTGCACCAACTTTGAAACGGATCAAACTTTTTAGCCCCGTGCAAAACGAACGCAGCATTGTTGGCTAACATTGTTCCAACATTGTTAGGGTGTCATATGTTGCGTCCCTGCACACCCTGTTTCATTTTGTTGCGTGTTGTAGGGAGTTCTTGCACCAAATTTGAAACGGATGAAACTTTTTAGCCCCGTGCAAACGGACGCGGCATTGTTGGCTAACATTGTTCCAACATTGTTGGGTGTCACATGTTGCGTCCGTTTGCACACCCGGTTTCATGTTGTTGCGTGTTGTTGGGAGTTGTTGCACCAACTTTGAAACTGATCAAACTTTTTAGCCCCGTGCAAAACGAACGCAGCATTGTTGGTCAACATTTTCCCAACAATGTTGGAGTTGTTGCGTCTGTTTGCACGAGGGTTTACACCCATTGTTTTGTGGTGTTTTCGTAGCCGTCGTCGTCATCCTTGCGTAAGGTCCCTAATTTTAGATACACAGAGAAAAGCCCATGCATTTTCGAGGAACTTGGGCACGTAATGACACTTCCGTTGTGCAAAATCATTTCCGCTTCCTCATCTTTTATATAGATAATCGTTTGGTTATATCGAACACCTTTTAGTTGTATCAAACATCCTTTAGTTGTATTGGGCATCTTTTATTTATATGGGGCATCTTTGCTTATAGATTTATTGCACATAACATTCATGTATGCAACATAAAATTGATATAACCACATTCGATATTTTGTCCTTAAAGGGCCTCCATGACTCGCTGGATTGCTGTGGCTAAAAGGCAAGATATAAGCTTAATGAATTGTTGGGAATCAGCAAATTTTATCGCCACGTTTGCCGTTTGCCGTAAACGCGGTTCTAAATCTTTCCATTTACCAGGCTTGATTTCTAGCCGTTTTGGGAGTCCGGGTTGTCATCTTCGTCCAGAGGAACACAGGCTCCCGAAACGGCTGGAAAATCGAGCCTATCTAGCTTCTTTCATGACCTAATATTCCACTGTGGGACTAGCGCATCATCGTAAAGAGAATCCCTTCCGATCCATAGGATAGCATAATCACAGAATAGAGCTCCACTTCAACATAAGTCTAGAAATTAGAGCCATCTAAAGCATGTAGGTTTAAGCACCGATTTGAGAACGGTTAGGTTTCTGTCAATGTGATGAACACCTTTCTTTAAATACGTTAATAAAAGATAAGCAATTGCCAGCTGCTTGCCTCGTTAGGCTAGTGGATAATGATCATGTTTCGGCACGTTAAACCCCACTCAGTGGTTGGTTCAAAGTTCTCGCGCCACTTTTTCAACCAATCAGAAGTGAAACCAAAACCAATCGTGGCTCGCGCGTCAACATTTTCCTGTGCTTTGTGTCGGCTACGTGCGATTACTTCGAGTTTTGATTGGTTTACTGGATTGTCTCCGTCCTTTTTGATTGGCCAAAGTTATAAATTTGGTTTTGGTCTTACGACACTCATTTGAAAACCCCTCTATTACTTCATG
>NC_090875.1:14610298-14622798 GCF_036669935.1 Montipora foliosa | reverse complement strand
TTAAATTTTAATCCATGTAGCAACTTTCAAGTGCACTGTGCTCGTAAGTAACCATATGCACGCTTTGCGGGCCTATTCACTCATAAGCATTGACAAAATGAGAACCCACCAAAACGACTGTTTGAATTGAATACTGTAGGTACCACTTCATGCATCAACGGCGATGTCTACACTCCATATTAACTGCCCGACCCCAAGCTAGGTTTCTGCACTAGCAAAAATCCAAAAAATACAATGCACTACTTTATTCAAGCATTTCAGAGGCAATGCATGAAATCGAAAGTAAGCTCAAGGTTAAATCGGGAAGAAACTATGACCTGTTTAGCAAAAATATACAACAATAAATTTGCCAATTTTCATCAAGATAATGTCACTTTTAATTAATTATCCAGTACAGATGTTAAAGTATAACTTAGGCCAACAGACGATTATGGGAATGGGTCCGATTATCCTCTCTTGCATAGGGCATGAACATTTTACTGTCACCTCTTCATGTTTCCGTTTGGTCGCTCTAGCTATATACACTCGTTGTACGTACTTGGGTGTTGGTTTGTGTGCAAAAATACTTGCATGGAATAGCATTGTTTTTAAATTCTCGTGTTTTTTCAGTTTTATCTCTCATTCATAAAAGCTAACCTTCGGCCTAATTAAGCCGAAACAAAAACTTTCAGGCCTAAGGTTAGCTTTTATGAATGCTTAGGATACCTTCTGTATTGGTAAAACAATGACCTGTGACCAGTGAGAGAACTGGTGACGACTCACAAAATTAAAACTGGACTGTGCAAAATTAAAACTGAACTGTAAAAAATTAAAACTGGACTGTGAAAAATGCCAGCAACACATTGACGTCATAATTTTCCCCTCAAACTTTGCGCTACTAAAAGTGGCGCCGACCGGGAATTGAAATTTGAAAGCCAAAAAGAATACACGAAAAAGATGTCGAGTTTCAAAAATCGCCAAGCCGGTTTCAGTGAAGGGCCATGAAGTTTTTTTGGCCCAAAATAAATTTCAGGCGAGAGGATAGTTGGGCAAATTAGCACAAAGACAATGAATAACCTATTGGCCGCGATTTATGAGTAAGGCCGGTCGATACATGCTGGGAAGCCAGGAGCTAAGATTCTTACGGTCAGCACCAAGAATAACAACCTGTGGTCGGTTCCGTCGGATTCAGAAATACATGAAGTCTTCAGTTCAAGACTGAACACTTCAATGAAGTTGTACTATTGCATCATATTTTCTCATATCATTGGTATAAATGGACATAAGGCTTAGTTCTCCGTGTCTTTTTCAAAATCCGCTCGTTTATTGCTTTTTGGAACCAATCGAACTTATCGTAGCCTGTTCAGTCCAGGCTCTCATGCAGATAGTGGAGGCGAGGAAACGAGAACGAGCAAAAGAAATCGAGCGGAGTCTGGGGTGTTTAGTTGCCTTGCTCATTGGGTTAAGACTATTGGTTCATGGTTATTGGAAGTAAAGCATTCTTTCATGGAAGACCTTAGACAGCAATGACCAGAACAAGGTTGCTGACCAGCGGTTTTCGTTAAAACAATGGTTTGATGTGGGTGCTCAGTCTCGCGGGCTCAGAAAACCTTGGTTCTGGTCATTGTTATTTAAGGTTTTTCTTCTTTCACATGCCAGACCCCGCTCGATTTCTTTTGCTCGTTCTCGCTCCCTCGCCTCCACTATCTGAGAGTCTGCAAAAGGCTATATTTATGCATTGGAGAGTACATTGTAAGAACATTTCCAGAACAAGAAATGGTAGCCACATGAAATACTACGAGAGTTATCAGCGTTCGAAGCAGATTTCCTACTCTCATACAATCATAGACAAAACCGTTGGGAAAGTTAGCACTTTTGACGTCTTCATTGCTTCTCTTCCCTCCCCCCTATTCAATGTTGTGCAAAACTGAATGGTTTTAGTGGGAAATTGTTGAGTTGCCATCTAACATTGAATTGGGGAGGAGGGTTCTAAGAGGGAGGATAAGAGAAAGTGAAACTATTTCTTTTGCGCTTTAACAGAAGCGGGTTGAAATACAGCTCTGGTGCGGTTCATTTACATAACCTTCCCAACTACTTTTGTCTATGGTTGTACTCGTCGCCTACAAACATATCCATATGCTATAATACATGTGCGGATATACATATGCTATAATACATATGCATATAATACATACGCTTGACTGCGGACCGCGGTAGCACTTCCACAAAATCTTAGTCGCACACTGCGGGACTGCGGACCGCGGTAGCACTTCCACAAACACTTAGTGGCCCACTGCGGGACCCCGGACCGCGGTAGCATTTTCAACAACTCTTCGTGGCCCACTGCGGGACTGCGGACCGTGGTAGCCCTTCCACTAACACTTAGTCGCCCACTGCGGGACCTCGGACCGCGGTAGACCGTAGCGCTTTCCACGAAGCCAGTCCTTCCTTGCCAGACAGCGGACCACGGACCTCGCGATCGGCATCTGAGCACTAAGGCTCCTCAGTGAGGGGGTATTCTGAAATCGCTCCCATATGGCTAGCACAAGATAACAAAATATTGAGGATACTGGCATTAATCGTTGGAAAATTATAGCGGTCGGACCGTTTTTTTACAAAACTGAATTGTAAATTTCTTGCACTTTTACAAGACGTGACATTTAAGGAAACAGTTTTTCCAATTTCGGCACTTATGAAAGGCTTGGGAAAGTGATTTCTATCATAAAATAATAGTTATATGGCTAGCACAAGACACCAAAATATTCAGGACATTGGCATGAATGGTTGAAAAGTTATAGCGGTCGGACCGTTTTTTTACAAAACTGAATTGTAAATTTCCTGCACCTTTACAAGGCGTGGCATGGAAGGAAACGGTATTTCGCATTATGCCGCACTTATGAAAGGCTTGGGAAAGTGATTTTTAGTAATAAATAATACTTATGCGGCTATCACAAGACAACAAAATATTCAGGACACTGGCGTAAATCGTTGGCAAGTTATGGTGATCGGACCGTTTTTTTACAAATATATAATTGTAAAAACGCTACATTTTTACAAAATATATATTTGTAAAAAAACGCCTTTTTTACGGTACCGGTTTTTTACGCCACAGTTATATATATATACGAATTATCTTGTAAAAATTTTAATGTTACACTCACTATGGCTGAAGATGATGTTTGGAACACCGAAACATGATCCGAAAATTCAAAAGTGTGGTTGTATTTTTTAAAATATTAGTAACACTTGTGCTATCCAGACCATTTGGAAAAATTATATAATTGTAAAAAAAGCTGCTTTTTTACAAAAATATATTTTTATAAAAAACCTGCTTTCTTTGTAAAAGTGCTGCACTTTTACAATTATATAATTATAAAAAAGCTGCTTTTTTACAATTATATATGTTTGTAAAAAAGCAGCTTCTTTACGTAAAACTGCTGCTTTTTTACAATTATATAAGTGTAAGAAAGCTGCTTTCTTATGTAAAAATGCTGCACTTTTACAATTATATATTTGTAAGAAAAGCTGCTTTTGAACAGAAATATCTGTGTGTAGAATCCGAGCTAGGATCCGAGCCAGGATTCGAGCCAGGATCCGAGCTAGGATCCGAGCCAGGATTCAAGACCTAACCAAGACCTAACCTAACCTAACCGAGACCTGCCCTAACCCTAACTAGACCTAACTAGACCTAACTAGACTAGAACCAACCTAAATAGACCAAACCTAACCGATTCGAGACCTAACCTAACCGAGAAATTCGAGAATACATAGCGGAGAAAGCTCATCTTAGCTCGAATCCTGGCTGGAATCCTGGCTCGGATCCTAGCTCGAATCCTGGCTCGAAGTTTAGGTATCCTCGAAAAAACAGCTTTGACAAGTACAGCAGTCGTAAATAATTAAGCAAACCGGCTTTTACAACGGTTACTGTTGATACATTGCACCAAGTAGTGTAAACCATTCGTTGCTTTAGAGTGTCGAGCAGTGCATTCATAATTTATCTTTCTGAAACCGATGGAGAAAGCTTAGAGTTCTTCCTACTGAAATACCGTGGTGATGTGATTTTATGTAGCCTATGTTAGCCGTACACATAATTTTTATTGTCGACATCACAATCAGTTTAATTTCAGCGCATAAATTCCAGACAATATTTGGTTCAGGTCACAGTGCAAGGTCGCGTGCAAGAAATTTATTATTCAGTTTTGTAAACACACAGTCCAAGCGCTATAACTTTCCAACGATTTATGCCAGTGCCCTGAATTTTTTTGTTGGCTTGTGGTAGCCATATGAGTATTATTTTATGATAGAAATCACTTTCCCAAGCCTTTCAGAAGTGTTGAAATTCGAAAAACTGTTTCCTTACATGTCACGTCTTGTAAAGGTGCAGGAAATTTACAATTCAGTTTTGTAAAAAAACGGTCCGACCGCTATAACTTTCCAACGATTTATGCCACTGTCCTCGATATTTTGTTGGTTTGTGCTAGCCGTATAAGTCTTATTTCTTGGCAGAAATCACTATTCCTAGCCTTTCATAACTGGCATTAATCGTTGGAAAGTTGTAGCGGTGGGACCGTTTTTTTTACAAAACTGAACATAGGCAGCCCAAGTTCGCGTCACTAGAGAGCGTGTAATAATTGATTACTAGTGGAAGATGACCTTTGAGTAAAAGCGGTGTTGCGTTACAGGCAGCCGTTGAGAATTTAAACGCGTTGTAAGACTTTGTATGGGAAATAAAATACCGAAGATTATGAAGCCTAAAAAACGCTCAATTTAACGTTCATTCAATAAAATGAATAAAAATGACTTACCTCTGGTGTATTTTTGTGCCTTTTGGAGCTTATTTTACCGTTTCGGGAATTCCGTGTTTTCAATGTTCTACCACAGGCGGCCCAGATTCGGAAGGTAAACAACTATAAGGATTTGTATGGGAATCTTGATAACAGACTGAAAAAGATATTTACCCGCAAAAGTTCTCAATAAAAAAGCCGTACTTTATTGTCATGGTGAATTTCTTGCTTTTTGTGTGGTTTTTTGCCTGATTGAATGCGATTTAAGCGACTTCTCAAATTCCCGAGTCGTCACTCTTCCCTAAATAAAGGAAAGGCTGGCAACTCATTTCTAACTTACCTCAGATCTCGCCGAAAAAATTCATACTTCTCCGGCATCAGTCACGCTCAAACTCCGGCGATGGCTACACGGATAAATTTACTTTCCCTTGACCAAGTTTCAAGGTACAGCGAGTATCCATTGCTGAGAAACTGCGAAAAATATTCAAATTTTCAAACTCCTTCGAGGCTCGCTAACAACCAATTTTGACACGGCTGGTCAACGGTTCACTGAGCCTCCATACGGTGAGCGCAAACCTACGCAAGTGTACCCGTAGTTGGGCAGAGCAAAACAAATCCCAGACTCGTCCCCAAATACCTGCCTGGGTCATGTTCGAGTTTCTAAATCGGCGAACGATATTAAAAGTTCCACACTGAAACCTTAAACACAGCTCCCATCGCTTTGGTTGCCCCACGGCATGTTATAAATCCGGATTTTCATCGAACTCCGTAAGTACTGAAGCTGTTTGAAGCCTCGCGCGTGCAAAAATCCCCTCGTCCGATGACACTCGACACCACGGCTGTTTCTTTGTTGTTATTGGAAAAAGTATAATTGCTTTGAGCCAAAGAAATCACCGCACCGTAATTTCTACTGTCCAAAAAACAGACAAGCGAGATTGTAACTCGGATACCTTTCAGGTATTCCGAGTAATAATTGTTGGTTTTCGATCGATATCGCTTGATGCACCGGTGTGAGAAATAATTTTGAACATTTCAACGCAACTGGAAGCGCAAAAACAAAGCACAGATGATTTCAACGATGGCATTTTCCCTAGACTCTCAACAGAAAAATGTGTCCAAAAGGCTGAAAAGGTGCAGCGACCTTTTCATATGAATTTCTTCTGCAGTCATGATAATGTGAGTTGTTGACGGATGAAAAACAGGCTTGTGTTTCATACACTAGTAAATACCTTCGACTGCGTTTCAAATTCCATCCAAACAGCTTCAGTACTTACGGAGTTCGATGAAAATCCAGATTTATAACATGCCGTGGGGCAACCAAAGCGATGGGAGCTGTGTTTAAGGTTTCAGTGTGGAACTTTTAATATCGTTCGCCGATTTAAAAACATGAACATGACCCCTGGCAGGTATTTGGGGACGAGTCTGGGATTTGTTTTGCTCTGCCCAACTATGGGTACACTTGCGTATGTTTGCGCTCACCGTATGGAGGCTCAGTGAACCGTTGACCAGCCGTGTCAAAATTGGTTGTTAGCGAGCCTTGAAGGAGTTTGAAAATTTGAATATTTTTCGCAGTTTCTCAGCAATGGATTCTCGCTGTACCTTGAAACTTGGTCAAGGGGAAGTAAATTTATCCGTGTAGCCATCGCCGGAGTTTGAGCGTGACTGATGCCGGAGAAGTGTGAATTTTTTCGGCGAGATCTGAGGTAAGTTAGAAATGAGTTGCCAGCCTTTCCTTTATTTAGCGAAGAGTGACGACTCGGGAATTTGAGAAGTCGCTTAAATCGCATTCAATCAGGCAAAAAACCACACAAAAAGCAAGAAATTCACCATGACAATAAAGTACGGCTTTTTTATTGAGAACTTTTGCGGGTAAATATCTTTTTCAGTCTGTTATCAAGATTCCCATACAAATCCTTATAGTTGTTTACCTTCCGACTCTGGGCCGCCTGTGGTTCTACGCATTATGCCGCACTTATGAAAGGTTTTTAGTAATAAATAATACTTTTGCGGCTAGCACGAGAAAACAAAATAGTCAGGACACTGCCATAATTCGTTGGAAAGTTATGGTGATCGGACCGGACGCCACATATATTATTTTAAGTGCCTTTAACGTGATGAAGGAAAGGACTCAAAATTTTTAACTTTAGTTTTTTTGTGACGTCACGTAAAAAGCCAGATTTGAATCAGGAAGCATTTATCATCACACAGGAAGAGGCGGTGTGTGACCTATGTCTCATACGCTGAAAAGTAGTCACGTTGCTGAGCATCGGCTTGAGGGACACAACGAAGGAAGCGAAGTATCGTGAACATTTGTAAATTCCCCATCAAAACGAAGATGTCTACCCGAGAAAACTGGCAAACAAAGAGGCCCACAGTCCGAGAAAGGACCATGTTTATGCTGAACAACGATCTTTTCAGCGATGTGAAAGCAAGCAAGTCATTCCAGCTCACAAGTTTTTGCTGTCGATTGGTAGTCCTGTGTTTGAAGCTATGTTTTACGGTGAGTTAGCGGAAACTAGTGGCTCCATTGAACTGCCTGACTGTGAATACAACAGTCTGTTGGAGTTGTTTCGTTTCATTTACAGCGATGACGTGAATTTAAGCGGAAGCAATGTTATGGAGGTTTTTTATTTGGCGAAGAAGTACATGGTGCCATCACTGGTTGATAAATGCAGCGAATATGTGCAAAATAATTTGCACCCACCAAATGTCCTTAGCATCCTTCCATTGGCTGAAAAGTACGACGACAAAGCCTTGGTAGATCGATGTTGGAAAGTGATCGACACACAGTCGGAAGCAGTCATGACGTCAGATGGATTTGCAACAATTCAACGCTCCTTGCTTGAGGCAATCATCTCAAGAGACACTCTTACCATGAAAGAGATCGACCTCTTTAAAGCTGTTGACTTGTGGGCGATAAAGCAATGCAAAAAGCAAGGTTTAAAAGCAAATGGTGAAGCAAAAAGAGGTATTCTTGGGGAAGCAGTAGTTAAAAAAATCCGCTTTCCCTTAATGAAAGAACAAGAATTTGCAACCATTGTCCTAGATGCAAAAATCTTAACTCCAGACGAAATAATCAGCCTCGTAAAGTTCTTCAATTCAGCATTGACGGCCACCGCAGTGGGATTTTCAGAGACAAAGCGGTCATGTTTATACCATGTGTTACGCACTTGTGATAGATTTAACAACGTACACGAATGTTTCCGTTGGACCTGCGAAGGAAGTAAGGTCTGTCTTATTTTTAGCGTGAGCAACAACATCAAGTTGCATGGAATGTGTTTATTTGGCAGTGTGAATAACGACTATCGTGTTGAATTAGAGATCAAGGATCTTCACAGCCATTCCACTGTTAAAACCAAGACGGATATCTTTAGGTCACAGCAAATGGAATACAAAGTTGGTATTTATTTTGGGTTTAAAATTGTTTTTGACACGCCACTTGATGTGAAAAAAAACACCGATTATCAAATCGAAGCAAAAATCTCCGGGCCACCCTCTTGCTGGGGAGACGACGGCCTTTCTTTGGTTGACGTGTCTGGCGTGGAGTTTACATTTAAGAAAAGTGCGCAAGACACTAACGGAACAAGTCCTTCCGAAGGTCAATTTCCCCGATTTCTGTTTTCTTTATAAGACTTTTTTTAAATTGCTTGCTCCGCTACATCTAACAGGCATAAAACAGCGTTTTCAAACTATCAATGAGCAGTAAGAATGTACACAATTGCCACAAGTCTAACCCTACACTGCGAGCAGTCTCTCTTTTTGCTCTAAATTGTTGAGACGAACGAACTCTTCAAAATGGCTGAAACTGCGGGTCGCAAATACCGTGGGCTTTGGTTAGAGCGACACCCGATTCGCACGGAGAGTGCCGGGTATCACCCGTCAAAATGATACACAAATTACCGGGCATCACCCGTTGTAGTACGTACTATAGTGCGCTGTTTATAGTGCTTAGTACTGTATAGTGCGCACTACAGTATGTACACAGTACGTACTATTTCGGCTTGATAGCACGATTTCCTCGTTATTCGCTTTTAATATATCAACTGCATGCAATTCCTCCGTAATTACTAGTAATATCAAACACCAACCTCGTTCCCAGGGTCTCTCTTCTCTGCCTCTATTGTCGTTGAGAGAAGGTCGTTGGTTCACGCTGGTCACGTGTCTCCCAGAATCTGGGAGGTTGGCGAAATGTGTGTTAGGGGATGGGTGGCAATGTAGGCTTTGTTGACATTGCAAAGAAGGGAATCAGCACGCAATTGATTTTGTGGCCAGATAACCATTGACAAAACGTTTGACAGCAGTATTTTATGTACTACACATATGGAACCCGATGTGAAAGAAAAAAAGTTGTGGTCAAATCGATAAGAAGCCACAGAAAATATCCTCACGTTATTCAAGTTTTCATCCGTGTGAAGGTACGGATCAACGAAGAATGCTAATAGTTTGCGACAATTTTAAAGGAAAGAAGATTTTGTCGTGCAAGAAAACAAGCGAAACGGTTATCCATGGAAAACAAACATGTTCAGCGATCAGCCGGTGTGTTGTTATTTAAGTTCTCGAGTCACATATCGACCTCAAATCCATCAAATCAAACTGTATTAGCATGTGCAGGTATTTCATTTTGTTCTTTGATTTTCGTTTTTCTTTCGAAAGTTAAACAACGTGATTGCTAAGGTCGCAATCTTGTACAGCGAGTTGCCAGTTTGACTTATGATATTTATATTTCAACAAGTTCGTGTAAATTGTCGATGTCGTTAAGATTTTTTTTACCACTGCACCGCGCTTTAATAAATATATTTTTAGTCGCCGTAAAATAAAAGAGACATTTTTATCAAGCAAACGTAGTGTTTGGTGTATTCTTTTATGTTAGTGTTTGTTCTGAAGAAGCAACTTTGGCTACTAACGAAATTAATTTAACGTCTGTTGTACTAACGAAATTAATTTTTTTTAAAGCGAACGTCAATCGCCGCTCGACATTGAAGTCGTCTTGTCGATCACAAAAGCTCTTGCTTTTAGTTTGACCGCTTTTGTGGGAATTCATCTCCTGTGGGAATATAACATCAGCTCTTTTGACCTTTTTATTTTAGAAATGCCTTGTTAAACGAATATTTTTTCGCCCAGGTGCGGTTGCGGGATCAAAATATAACGAAAACACTACCCTAGTGGAAAAATGTTTGTCGACGAGTGCCACGTGACCAGCGTGAACCAGGGTCTTCTCTCAACGACAATGGAGGCAGAGAAGAGAGACCCTGGGAACGAGGTTGATCAAACACAGGCTATGATGTTTGGGCAAAACAGTTTATTGACTAGCGGAACGAGACGCTAGCGAGAGGTCAATGAACAAAACCACCTAGGGTGGAATGGGTAGTATGTGATTAAGATTGAGTGTTATAATTAGAGAAATTAATTAACAGTACTTGAAGAAATGGAAGAGTAAAACTAAACAGCAATAGGTGAAATAGCGGCAGCCATGTGAGTAGCAAATGAATGAAAGGGTAGTTTCTAAAGAAACTGTGGTGCTGCGTCGGTGGGGAAGTAGTATACAAAAATTTGGTTTTATCAACAGAGTTGATAATGTAAATTGGCCACCGTACAGAGATTCTAAAAGCTGACGTTTCGAGCGTTAGCCCTTCGTCAGAGCGAATCGAGGGATTATGGGTTACGTGTAGTTTTTATAGTAGAGTAGGAGCTACGCTATTGGTGGTAACATGGCAACGTGAAAAATAGGAATATATTAGTTAAATGAAAAGCGTTCGTTAATACCGTGAGGATTAAGGGTGCCGATTTGAAAGATGAATTTTTGTTCCAGATTCTTGCGGCTTTCCGTCGTACCTAGATGTAGGGAAAGGCCGCAGATAGCCATGTGTTTTTTGGAGTGGTTAGGCAGATTAAAATGGCGAGCGACTGGCTTGGATGCATCCTTGTCATTCTTCTCAACATCGCGAAGGTGTTCGCGGAATCGGTCACCTAGTCGTCTACCTGTCTCACCAATGTATAATTTATTGCTTAACGTGCAGGTTATGCAATAATGTACTATAAAAACTACACGTAACCCATAATCCCTCGATTCGCTCTGACGAAGGGCTAACGTTCGAAACGTCAGCTTTTAGAATCTCTGTACGGTGGCCAATTTACATTATCAACTCTGTTGATAAAACCAAATTCATGTGAGTAGCAGCCACCCTCTTTTGTCGATCAGTCATTTCAAGATAAATTAAATAACAGTCACTACGCCAGTCGCCCTGTGCCTTAATTAACTCAGATGGTACTTTAGCTTCAAAGGCAAAGGTAGCGCCACCGCGCCTAAAACTATGAGGGGAGTAACTAGCAGAATCGAGACCAACAGCTTTGATAACTCTGGCGAGAAAAGAACTAAAATGCGAAGTGGTTATATGACTCAATAAACCAGCGGACCTAACCGAGAATAATGGCATGTCCTGGGGTACCTGGTTAATCCGAAGGTGGTTGACCAAAGCGGCTGCGGGGCACAACAAACTACCCGGGATGCGCGGCAATGGTAAAGAAAAAAGACGTTCCTGAAACTGAATAGTTTTCGACGCGCGAACCGTGAGATAAGCGAACGATGCATCAAAACAAAGATCGGACCGCAAAAGGACCTCAGGCGAGATGTGAGCTGCGCGATCAACAACTAAATTCGACTTGCGTAAAAAGGAGTAAAAAGCTACTAGAAAAAGCGCCCACATAGCGACATGCAAAGGCTTATCAAAATCGAAAAAGTGTACCATGCGTAATAACAATCGTGGAGTGATGGGAGCCTTGCGCTGAACTGCTGTTCTTAAATAACGCTTGACGCCGCGTAACAACAATGTATAACGATAATCACTATCCCAAGTCAAATCATGACCGAGAAACTTATGCATATGCTTAATGCTACTTAAATGATTCAGGATAGTACCATAAACGCGGCCGAGTGACACTAAATAAGCTATGTAACGCGTAATTAATGTTTCAGTCACTGGAAACGGAGCGGACGAAACCGCCTCACAAAAGGTCAGATAATTTGTTATGTGAGAGTTCAAATTTCGCCGGGTTGAATCTGCGTATGGTCTCTCAATCAAGTCGCGTCCGAGAGAATCCAATGCCCGAAGATCTGGTGATGGTTGAACTTGCCTGCGGCGATCTGCAACAAAAGGCACAAAGCACCCATTAAGGAAGGTTAAAGGCTAAATCCGCGCTGTCGATGGATAACATGTGAAAACAAAGATTACGCTGAGAAGCAAGTTCATAGATGTCTTGCTCGAAGCTAACGTACAGCGATCTGAAAGCCGATACACTAAACCGGCAGAAAGGCTTGCCCGAAAGGGGCGTGTTCTCAAATGGCAATTATCAATCATCACCCGTGGTGATCCTTGTACAATCCATCGTCGAATGGTCCAAGGGGAATTTTTGTTTTCTTACATCTAAAGCTGAGCTAATGGACGGTATGTGTTTAGTTTTGCTCTAATATTTTCTTTTGTGCTGAGACAGTCGATCTCGACTTTTTAACTCAACTCTGTCTACTGCCTTGTAAATTATTATAGTACGAAGTTAATTTTGTTGCAGGCACTGAATAAACCGTAAAACGATTTAATTAAAAAAGAGGTTCAAGTGAGGTATCATCATGATGAGAACACTTCTTCAAGCAAGAGTTCGGCAGTTTTGGCCTTATACCTTCTGGAAATCAAGGTAAATCTGTCTCTACAACCTCTCGAGCTGACATAACTAAAGAGATCTTTA
>NC_090875.1:14597798-14600298 GCF_036669935.1 Montipora foliosa | reverse complement strand
ACAATCCCTGTGTTTGTCTTTATTATTTAGAGGAATAAATATGCTTTTTAAAGTGCTGATGTACTCGTCAACGGGGAACCAGAGAGAAAACACGGGAGGAATAACATTACTGCAGTAGAGCGTTCTATAACAGCGGAAGAAACACCACAAGAAAATGTTAAGGAGACTACGATCTTGTTGTACGAGGCGACGCAGGAAGGTTCGAGTGAAGCGTCGAATGAACTCTGTGAATTTGCCAGGTGTAGTGTTCTTCTGAACGAGAAGAGGCAGCTCAGCAACCAAGTGAAGAATTTACGAGAAGAAATGAAGTGACCAAATTTACGAAGGAACTAGAAGGTAGACCCAGTTCATGGCCGGATCATTTATAAACGTATTCATGCAAAGCTTATTGTAATGTTGTGTTTGTTGTCGGCATTATGAATTTCACGGCGAGTGCGAAATTTGGCGGGAAATATTGTGTTTGAGTAGTTCATTGTTGTAATCTGTGAGTAGCCTCATGCATAGTTAATAGAGGAGAATGGTTAGGAAACCCGACAACTTTCTTTGTTGTAGGTTTTTGTTCACTTTTCTGGCCTTGACCGTGCACAAAACACAATGGTTGTTTACTCCGCACTGAAGAACTAACCAATAGAAACGTGTTGGTTACGTAATTCATGCATAGTGTATGAGCGCAAAACAAAAGATTGTGCACGGTAGTGGACTTTCCAACCTAAATCTTGGCTGCTTTGTTTGCTCCTTTGATGTTTGCCGAGCTTCCTAACCATTCTCCTCTATTAACTATGCCTCATGCGAACGTTTTTACACAAGTTTAGTGCCGAAAAATTGGTTCATGGAAAGAAAGGGCTACGTTTGCTTTGAAGGTCTAATAAGTGTAATACGCAAGAATTTAATGTAAGCATATAAGTTACTTTTTAAACATTCAGATGTGTTTTGATCAATGTGCTTTTCAAAATTCCGATAGCCTATTCAAGTCAGTTGCTGCCATGACCACAATTAATTCCAATCAGTTGCATTTTCTTTCTTGATTTGCTTCTTATTACTCCATTTATATTTTGTTTAATAAGGAATGAAAGACAGGATGACTTGTCAATCAACCCAAAGCATGATGGTGGTGAGAAAAATGATCCAGAAACTGAAGAGGGTGATAGAGAAATAGAAGAAGGAGGAACTGATGGATGACAGTTCATATGAGACAGAAAACGAACCTATCACAGAGACTGAATCGGAAGAGGATGACGTTGGTGACTTCAATAAATGTCAACTTAAAAGGTTAGTTTGATTGGTAAACAAAAAGGACTTTGGAATCCTGTCATTTAGACGGTATCATGCATCATAAATTATTGGCCAGTGACTTTTTTTGTTACAGGGTCTCAGTAAAGGACACAAATCTACGCACAGAACCCAAACACATAGTATTTCTTTCCTAGTTGTTGTTACTCTTTAGCTTCTACCATAGCTGTAAAACTGATAATCCAATGGTAGATATCGATGTGCATCAGGTTGGAACTAAAGCAGTAGTCACAAGCACCTGCTCCAATCCCAAATGCCCCAAACCAAAGAAAACGTGGGACAGTCAGCCTGTGATGCCAGAACAGAAATTCAATACCAGATGGTAATTTTCTTCTCTGTCTTGCACTTTTGCTTGCTGTGGGATCTGCATCAAAAGTGTACATAGTCTTTTCCCATATGGGTCTCAGCTGCCTATCCCTTAATACTTTCTTCAAATACCAGAGGGTAAGTATCATTGTTTCATATTGAATTACATTGTAATTGTTATAAGTTAGCATGCTAAAATGTATAATTAAAACCCTCTGACACCCAAACCGGCCTAAACCGGCGAGACTCTTTCCGATCCCCTGCATGCCCCTTTTTTTTTCTCTTTTGCGTTTTTATACATCTCTTGGACAGATGGCTTGGACAGACAGCAGCTTCAAAGAGAAGCAGCCTCGGCCGTGCCTTTCCATGAATTTCCAGCAAAAAATCAACATGGCTTTTGTTTTATATTCTATAAAGTGTTTTTATCTTCGTGTATTTTAATCTCTGTTTGTAGAGTATCCTTGATTTTGTTAAGACTCGTGCAACAAAAAGCCTGAGACATTTTTAGATTTTTATTTATTCTTCTGTCGCTTCCTGGGCCGAGTTACTCGAAGCATGGTTAACGCTAACCATCGGTTAAGTCTTATAAAAACCTATGGGTTGTCATGGTATTTAACCTGTGTTAGCAGCGCTAACCTTGCTTAGAGCAACTCGAGCAGTTCTTTATTAATTTTTTAATTTTTATTAATTTAATTCATATTCTATTAATTATAAATAAGTGATTCAGATCAAATGCAAATTATCTCCGGCACGAAGTATAGGAGATAATGACTTTCTACGCGTTATTTCTTGAGCATGTTGGTATTATCACCCCTTATTGGTGTTAGTTCGTTATCTATTGTCCTATGTAGCTATATACATTTGTTAATGTATGCTGTTTGTCACTCTCGCTCAAGTACGCTGT
>NC_090875.1:14577798-14592798 GCF_036669935.1 Montipora foliosa | reverse complement strand
CTTCACTAACTCATCATCGCATTTGCATTTTGTTCACAATAATATGCATGGAGATTAGGGCTACCACTGGGACAAGGTGAGCAAGAGTCTGCGTCTTCCGAGAAGTAATTGTTTCCCTGGCAGCATTTTCTTGATGTTCTGGCCGACGACCGCTTATACCCCACTGAAGACCCTCCAGTTCTTCCTAACAAGCAATAGGTGATCTACGAAGAAATAGACAGTTGTAGAGTACCGCGTACGGAATTAACATTTTTACTGAATAAGTGTCATACACTAGGCTCATTGAGCCTACACATACTATGCCAGGAGGGACACGAAAACCTATCGAGTCAAGATCGTTTACTCGGCATAAAAAAACGGGCAGGCACCTGTCAAAAGAGAAAATGGTACGGATCCGAATTTCTTTTTTAGGATTTGGGGCCATAGACGCCCCAAACCCTGAGAAACACGGGTCCCCATACAGGAACAAAAGTTTAAGGTCCGTATTCCTTTCTTCATGGGTCCGTACCTAATTTTTCTTTCGTTTAAATGGACTGACAATGTTCCACTTCCCAGACCCGGGCGGCGCAGTGGCGATTCCTGCGCAAAAATCGCGTTTCCTGAGTAAACAAAATACCTAACCTGTACGGTTTTTGTAAAGGCACAACAGCTATCAGATAGGTGCTGGCGCAAGGACCTTGCCACAACCCCCTGTTTATGCCTTTAGCATTTCTCAGCGTACATGAGTCTTTCTCCTCAGTCCTAAAAGAATGTAGCTGTTGCTTTAGGTAAATTGTACTTCGTGTTGTATTTACTGATTTGTTGCCACTGAGTCCAGAATTAAACTATTTTTCAAAAGGGCCACGTTCGATATATCAATATTCACACATTTCTACGAGGCTATATGGTTAAATTTGAATATTATTTTTAGAAATATGCCTTGAGATTTGTCAGGCAATAAAAACAGAACGTTAATTGAGCGGCTCTTAGCCGTGAAAGTTGACTATAAAAAAGCCTTGTAGTCATGCCTGAATATCGGCCTATTCACACAACCCATTCTCTACCTTGAATTCACGATTACGTTACTATTATCGAGAATTTGGAAGACTAAAGAACATGATATTGGTTATCGGAAGCCGAATTGTGTTTTACGTCGCGTCAGCGAATTGAATTATCCAATCGCGGCCATCCTCAAAGAACGAAGACCTTACTCCACATTCTTGTGCAAATGGTGAAACTTGTTTTACAACAAGTGCTACTCGCCTGAATGGAAACCAAGAGTCCATTAACCAAGAGTAAGATTTCCCCAAATTGGGCTCGTCCCCATCAACGTCAAAAAGTGCCTATTTTTAAACCAAGTTTTTCGGGAAAATAATACAATAGACCAAATCGGCTAACTCAATATTCATTCGGGAATAAAATGTTTTGTTCCAGGTGTTTCCACATCATTTAAATGTAGTACTTCGCGTGGAGAGATCCTTTTCTACACACGCGTAAATTGTAATGATGCGAGTGATCGAAGGAAGCAACTAAAAGAGATTTGTTGTGTTCACGAGTAATTCTGCCATTATCTTTATGCCTTACTGGATTTAACATGGTACCAGAAGCAGATTTAAGTTTTAAGTTTAAGCGAGGCTCCAGCACTTGGGTAAGTAGCCTGACTTCTGGCTGTCATTCACAATTGGGGTCTCATTTACACAGAAGCCCTTCAAGCTAATCCTGCCAAGCTAACCACATGGGACACAACACCGGGAACACTGTCCCCTACTCTTTTCGAATTGTGTGTGAGACAGAGTCTTTAACGTCCCACAGAGTTAATGAAAAAGGGCTGTGAGACTGGACCTCCGACGTATCGTCCTTATTCGAGAAGACTTGAAAGTCAAACCATTTGCAGATGTTATTACAAAGGAAGCACTTTCTCCTCAGTTATTTAAAGACCCTGAGTTTTGGTCCGGCCGGAGTTGAACTCACGACCTTCCGCGTGACAGCCCGGTGCTCAACCAACTGAGCCACCGGTACACGGTTAGATCTAGCAGACGAGTCGACTTGTTACACCAACTAAGAAGGTGGGCTCAAACAAGTTGGCGAAAAGCGTGCCACATGTCAAACCACCAGAGCCTCTGCAAATTTCGACGGGAAATCCTACACATTCGTGGGGAAAATGAAAATAAAAATTTGAAATTTACCTGAAGGCGACTGGTGCTTCCAAGAAACCCGATTTAATGAAGGTTGGGTTGCTCTTAAACCACATCGGTGACTCGTGTTTGAAGATTTACTCAAACTCGTCTACTTACCCGAGCGTGACGGTCCTGCGGGAGGAGAAGCGAAACTGCCGGCTGAAAATCTTGACAACTACGCAACTGTGTTAGCAAAGTTCCCCCAACATCCAACTCGGGGTGGCACATTCAGCTCAAAATAAATGACCAAGAGTTGACTTGGTGTGTTGACACAGGAGCACAAGTGTCTGTGATGTCAAAATCCTTGTACAAGGAGTCATATGGAACACTGTCAAAACCAGACAGAGAACTTATGGGAGCAGGTGATGTTCCCCTGACGACCGTTGGATTTGCGATCATGAACCCTGTCTCAGAAGATAAAGCCATTGCAGAACGAGTATACAAGTGGCATCCAAGCTACCTCTAGGAATACCTGCTATTCGTTGCTTCGGTCTTATCCATCAAATCCCTGACACTTAAGAGTATCAAAGCAGTCCATCACACGCCCCCTGCAGATAACAATCCCGTATTCTCTAGTGTAAAGGACGACATTGTAAAGAAATACCCAATGCTTTTTCAGGGCCTTGGAATACTGGAAGGCGAGCATACAATCCATCTAAAAGAAGGGACCACACCCTTTTGTCTGACTACCCCCAAGCGAGTACCATTGCCATTAATGAAAAAAGTGAAGGAGGAGATTGAAAGCATATTGCAACTTGATGTTATTGAACCCGTGGATGAGCCGACGGAATGGTCTTTGCCAATTGTGGTGGTACCAAAAGCAGACGGCAGAGTACAGATATGCGTTGACCTCACAAAGCTTACCCAAGCAGTCCGCAGAGAAGTCTATCAAATGCCGACCGTTGAGTAAACTCTTAAGCCTTGCGGAAGGTTCAGTTTTCTCCGAGCTTGATGCAAACTCGGGCTTCCGCCAGATTTTTCTCAACTCTGAAAGTGCCAAGTTGACTACTACACCTTTCGGCCGACATACGGTCAAGTGTTTGCCTTTTAGCATATCATGGGCCCCGGAACATTTTTGGAAGAGGATGGATAAAGAACGTTCCGGAATAGAAGGGATCAAGTGCCGTATGGATGATACTTTGGTCATGGATAAAGAACAAGTCAAACATGATCTGCGACTCGAGCACGTCCTTGACAGGCTAGGGGAGAGGCGACTCACACTTAACCTTCAGGAACGTCTATTTTCCAGAGTAGGTTGCAATATTTGGGCCAGATACTTGAAGGCCAAGGTATAAGAAAAGATCCATCAAAGGTCCAAGCCATTGTGGACGTGCCAGAACCCCAAAACATTGGAAACCTGAGGCGCCTCTTGGGACTGGTTGATCACCTTTTGAAATTTTTCCCAAATTTAAAGGAGAAGACGAAGCCCTTAGGAGACCTACGTAAAAGGGAGAATGCATGGGGCTGGGGCGCAATTCAACACCAAGCGTTCAAGAGGCTAAAAGCGGACATGGCATCTAGCAAGTTCTCGCACTGTACGATCCGGAAAAGAAGAGAACTGTCTCAGCAGATGCAAGCAGTTTGGGACTAGGTGCGGTTCTTATGCAAAAACAGCCATCTGGCAATTTGAGACAGGTGGCGTACGCCTGCAGATATATGACAGAGACTGAGTGCCGCTATTCTCAAATAGAAAAGGAGCCCTTGGCTGATTTTCAGATCGGAATGAAATTCAAGGTATAGAACGATCACAAGCCCTTAATCCCCTTGTTTTCCACCAAGCTGATAGACGAACTTCCAGTACGCATTCAACGCTTCAGAATGAGAATCAGGCGGTTTGACTTTACCATCGAATATATTCCTAGTAAGCTCTTGTATACAGCCGATGCACTGTCCAGATTCCCTCACGAGGATAAAGCCTTCAAGACCAAACCATGTGATGACCTATTTGATGAAGTAGAATGCTATGTAAGTACAGTCCTAGTGACCCTACCGGCGTCGGATCAGCGCGTGGATGAGATACGTTCCAACTAAAGAAATATGACACGCTCAAACTGGTGCTGCAGTATGTGCAGAATGGTTTGCCTGAGAAGCGGAAAGTCTACGAGCCAATGACGAAATACTGGGCTGAAAGGGGTAATATTTCTCTCCACAATGGATTACTCCTGAGAGGACGACGACTTATCATACCTCCAAAGTCAAGGACAGATGCCTTGAGACGTCTACATGATGGACATCCAGGGGTGATAAATACACGCGCTAATGCTGCCTGCTCAGTCTGTTGGCCAGGGATCAACCAAGATATCACGAAGGTTGTGCGAAACTGTGCTACATGTTGTTACGATAACTGATTACCGGCAGAAAGATAAACGCGAAACGCAATTTATTTAACTGTAAACAACGGGAGACAACTTAACTCGAACTAGCGACTACTCTTAGTACAATCTCAGTACATTTAACTCAATACTTCTCTACGCTTATCTGACCACAGGCAAAGTACTGTCCTTCTCTTTGACGAAAACTCCTGAAGACTTCTTTCACAGTATCGCATTCCACGAAAACCAACCCTAGACTTCGCAGCAGAATGTCAGAATCACACACGAACGGAAAAATCCCTTCACTTGTCACTTGCCACACAATATCACTTGGAAATCACAAACAGGGAACGAATTCCCGAATGACAATAACGACAACCTGACTAGAGAGCCGCTTATATAAGTATCCGAAGAGAGTCTAGAAGTTTCCAAAAGTTACTTTTTACAGCTATTACAATAAACTTTATTTTTAAACTTACGAGTTACACACTATTTTAAAATTGATGAGTCACAGTTCTAGAAAACTCCTGAAAGAACCTATCGTGTGGCATTGACCTTCGCGAACTTTCCAGATAATTCCGATCCTTGTAACACTACCCCTCTTCGAAAAAAAAGAAAGTTTGCTGAACTTTGTTTGACATGTTCTTACATTCACACTCTTGATAGACAGTTAGCAATCACGTTATCCTTTCCCTTTATGTGTGTTATATCCAAGTCGTACTCTTGAGGCATCAAACTCCACCTCAGCAATCGTTGATTCTTGTCCATTAACTTGTGAAGAAAAACAGGAGGATTATGATCACTGAAAATTTTGATCGGCAAACTGGAAGAAGTGACGTAAACTTCAAAATTCTGGAGGGCTAATACTAACGCCAAACATTCTTTCTCAATGGTGGAGTAATTTCTCTCGCCCTTAATAAACTTTTTTGAGAAGTAGCAAACAGGATGATCTACTCCATCTTTATCTTCTTGTAAAAGCACAGCACCAGCAGCAACATCACTTGTGTCTACAGCTAACTTGAACGGGGCATTGAAATCAGGAGCTGCCAACACTGGGGCGCTGTTCAGTAACGCTTTTAGTTCTTGAAATGCTTTTTGACACGTGTCGCACCACACAAACTCCTCTCTCTTGTTTAATAACCGAGTCAGAGGTTCGGTGACTGCAGAGAAATTTAGGCAGAACTCCCTGTGTATCCTGCCATACCGAGAAAACGCATTAGTTGTTTCTTGTTTTCTGGTCGCGGGATTCAGAAATAGCACTGATCTTGGCATTGAATGGTTTCACTTTCCCTTGTCCAATTACATGCTCCAAGTAAGTTACTTGTGCTTGTGCAAAATCACTCTTTGACAGGTTAATGGTGAGCTTTGCTTCGGTTAGTCTTTCAAAAGAGTTTTGGATGATTTGCGAATATTCCTCCCAGGTTTCACTGTAAATAATAGCATGATTTAATCGGATTTACGCTTCGCATCCGTGAAGGCCAGCAATAACTTTGTTGATGAGGCGATGAAAAGTGGCTGGCGAATTTTTCATACCAAAAGGCATAACCTTGTCTTGGTACAGTCCATCCGGGGTTACAAAAGCTGAAATCTCTTTTGCTCCTTCAGTGAGCGGAACTTGCCAAAAACCCTTGAGTAAGTCAAACTTAAGATATTTCTGCTTGATAGGATTCAGCCTGTAGGGATGCTGTTTCACAAGAAAAGCATCACCTACATCCACATCGTGATAAATCTGTTCCGTCCTTGTTGGTACATCTGGAAACAGGTGCTTGAACTCCTGGAGAAGATTCGTAAGATCTTGACGCTGCATTGAAGACAGATGGGTCAACTTGGAGTCCAAATCCCGCAGAACATCAGAGTTGGAAAGGCTTGCTATGGCCAGTGGACTTAACTTATTATTCAGGTCTCTACTTAAAGTTTTCTTCTGGCTCAGAGCTAACCACATTAAGACTTACTGGATGTATCTCTAGGCTACTGTCTCTGTCAATATAAGGCTTTATCATATTAACATGACACAACTGCGTTTTCGTATGCCTATCGGACGTTTCTAGAACGTAATTGAGATTACTTAGTTTCTCTTTGATTACATAAGGCCCAAAATATCTACCCTGTAATGGGTTACCAGGAACTGAAAACAACGCTAAAACCTTTTGACCTGGGTCAAAACTACGCTCAGAAGTGTTTATATCATACCTGTTTTTCATAGACTTCTGAGACAACTTACGATTAGCCCTAGCAAATTCACAAGTTCTATGAAGCTTAGTTCGGAAATCTGAGACATACTGTAATACATTAATAGAATGGCTCTCACTAGATAAGAATTCTCTCTCTCTCTCTCTCCCTCATCCCAGTCTCGATCCGTCTCGAAGCAGTAGATCCTCATCATGTTCTTCAGCGTCTGATGTCATCTCTCGAGAGCTCCTTGACTTTCTAGATGATAAGCAAAAGAGTTGTCTGATTCCTAATTCGTTCATGACTTGCTGAAATATGCATGCCATAAAATTTGAACCCCCGTGTGACTGGATTGAGTTAGGAAGAACAACCAGCGAGAAGAACTTGGTTAAAGCTTTAACGATGGTCTTTTCCTTGATAATTCTTAGGGGTATTGCTTCTGGAAACCTGGTAGATGCACACATGATTGTCAGCAGGTATTGGTTTCCAGACTTCGTCATCGGTAGTGGACCAACGCAATCAACAATAACATGGCTGAAGGGCTCCTTGATTGCTGGGATTGGCTGCAGTGGTGTCTTTGGTATGGTTTGATTTGGTTTCCCTACTACTTGACAAGCGTGACATGATCTGCAAAACTCAGCTACATCTTTCCTTAAATTTGGCCAATAAAAATGACTCAAAATTCTTTGGTGGGTTTTGTTGACGCCCATGTGACCAGCCAAGGAGGTTTCATGTGCCATACGGAGACTTTCTGGTCTGTACACTTTCAACACAACTATCTGGTACTTGACAGCCCACTCATCATCAGCTGGAACATCCGGTGGTCTCAATTTTCTCATCAAAACTCAGTTTTTTTAATGAAGAAACAAACAGGATTCTGTGAAACTTCATTTTCATTAGCTACCCTCTGGAATAATTGCGACATCTCTGGGTCTCTATGTTGCTCAGCTAGGAGGTGTGATCTGGAATTCAGTTCAGGATCCTTCCTCAAACTGCTGATATAATCAACATCTTCTGATGACTTTGTTCCAGACAAATTCTTTGCGACAGCTTCCTCGAAAACTTGACTAATGTAGGTATCTGCTATATCAACATCTTTATCTTCATCACTTAATTTCTTCATACTCATAGCACGAGTTACAGCACACTCAGGATACAAATTTGGAATTTCTTTCTCTACTGGGTCAGGCAGCTACTCTACACAAGGTACGTCAGTTGCAATAGGATTGATGACCACTTTGTCTCCAGCGAAATCATTTCCGAGAAAA
This sequence comes from Montipora foliosa, assembly GCF_036669935.1. Classification (NCBI taxonomy): domain Eukaryota; kingdom Metazoa; phylum Cnidaria; class Anthozoa; order Scleractinia; family Acroporidae; genus Montipora; species Montipora foliosa. The sequence goes on along the minus strand of NC_090875.1, from coordinate 14,584,893 downwards.
AATTGAACTCCCTCGAAAGGTAACGAGGACCCAAGTCCGACGTTTACAGGACCAGACACCAGATCTGATGACAAATAGACAGTGTGCAGCGGAACTGGCGTGTAGTCTGAAGAGTTTACCCCTTGCTCCAGTAGATGACTTATCAGAAAAGGGCAAGGTTTCCACCAATAACAAAGACTGTGAAGCTCCAGTATCTCAAAGAATTTTAACAGCAACTGCGTCAGACAAATCACTGGAGAGCGACACTGAACCTTCATGAATAAAAGCTCAAACATCTCCATAACAGGTCTTGGAGTAGAACTGACTGCTCTGCAAGAGCTTTCTTCTTTAGGAAATCCGATTTGTGAGCCTTCTCTAACCACAGGTGTCAGACGTTAGGTAGCAATAAAACTAGATTTTGTCTCCACTTTGCAACGAATGAAACACACTGCTTAATAGGCAAATAAGTTTATTTGGGGAGGGCCTGGCAAGAACCAACCCAAACACGCTAGAGCGACAGAGTATTGGGCGCGCGGAAAACAGTTACAGATCCAAACGCTTAGAAACTGTGAGCCTTTGCGGCCATGACGCTGAAAGATACGGTCATTAATGCCATTATTAGCCGCCGAAGTGGCCCTACCCGAACGCAGGGAATGGCGACCGAACTTAGATGGGTCAAGCCCAATGTTTTTCAAGTCCCGACGGAATCCATCCCGAATACAACTGTCGCTGATAGGTTTCTCTGAGGATACTAACTTTCAAAAACCCTTCTCCTTGGAAATGGGCTTAAAAATGAGATCCCGTGAATTGGGAGGAATGCGGAATTTATCGAAGTATCTCTTGAGCAGACTAACTGGACATGCGGAGCTAGACAGCTCAGAATTAACTACTGTAGTCCCTTTGCGGAGCTGGTCGTTCTTACTTTTTGCACTTGGATTACCATGAAGCCTTCATGGAAAGCAATATCACTTCTTCTAACTCTAGAAATATCATCAAATCTGAAAAAGCCAGTGAAACAAAGAACATACGTGGTAACATTACGTAAATCGACGGGGTTGTCTAGATTGGCCCGGCTAACAATTTCTCGGATCAGATCTGAGGAAACAGGCTCTTTACGGTTGACAGCTGCAGCAGTGCCAAGAATTCTCTTGGCTGCCGACCTGACATTCTCGACTACAGAATTGTCAGTTGGGGAGGGAGCCCCAGCCATATCATGGGCCCATTTGATGCCGTAAAAGGCGGAATCAATGACGCTGGGAGACTGGGCCTGTTCGAAAAGATGCTGTAAATAAAGAACTACGTGGAAGGGGTAAGCGGGAAAACTAGTTTCGTTCAGCTTACAGACCGCGAACTCCTTCCAATTGCGAAATGCACGGTGATACTGAGAGGAAGTGCTAAAAGCCGTAGTGGACAGGATGGTGGTTTTTAATCTATCCGTGAGACCCTAGATGAATCTGTTTCCTGGCGTCACCTGATCTCGCCAGAAACCGGAGCAAAAGACATCTTCATCCAATTCAGAAATAACTTTTTCAAGCTGTGACTTCTGCGCGGCGGACTTGACGTTGTCGAGTGTCTCTCCTAATTTCAGATTAAACTTATATTGATCTTCGTTGGCTTTCCGTTTGAATTTATGGTGCTCACTGTGTTTCAGCTTTTTAATCTCCCTCATTTGGAGGTCCGCAGCGTCCTCGTTGCCCCGTTTAATTTGACCTACGGTGTCTTGTAACAAGGCCTTAAAAGAATCCATCATCTGTTGGTTGTTGAATGTAATCAGATCCGAAACCTCGTCTCTTGGTTATTGACATGGCGGACATGAACAACATCCAACGCGGGAGAATTAACAAGAGCTCGAAGACAAATTAAATGGTGCTCTGAACTGGGTTGATTCAGAGGGCTAGATGACTATCACGAGTTACACTTCCCCTTATATACGGATTCCCTTGCGGATTCCCGTGCCGACAAAATAGTTATTTTGGCCTTCTTCGCGAGCTCATTCGACAAAAATAACATTAGGCTTGGAATATGTGTGAGCTTGTTGTCTTCTCGTTTTAAACTTTTCAGGACATTCTGACATCAAATGTCCTTCTCTCCTGTAGTAATATCAAGTTATCGACTTAAAAGGTTTTCTTGGCGGCTTGTTCTGGATAAATGACGTGGAACTTGGGCGCGAACTGCTACCTACCATACGTCTGCCTTTGGTTTGGGTTCTCCTCCTGAGGGTTTCTCGACGTGGTTGGCAAGCCCTGACCGTGAGGAGACGAGAACTTGCTGGGTTTTTCCTCGAAGACAACCTTGTGGGTTAAGGAATAATCGTCTGCCAACCGTGCGGCTTCTTCCAGCGTTTCGGCCTTTTGATTATTAATGAATGTGCGGACATCACTGTGAATGCACCTCGTAAACTCTTCAATTAAAATTTATTTACTTGCCTTAATCTATCATCTTTATCTACTTTATGTGAGGAACACCAACCATCAAATAACTGTTACTTAGTTCTAGCAAATTCTACATAAGTTTGATTACTTATTCTTATACAGTTTCTGAACTTTTGATGGTAAGCTGCGGGAACTAATTCGTACCCCTTTAAGAATAACCTCTTTAACAGTATCATAAATTGAGGCTTGCTCTACAGTTAAGTGCGCGTAAATTTCAAGAGCCTTACCTAATAACACACTTTGCAATAACATTGCCTAGTACTCCTTAGGCCACTTAAGACTTTCTGCTACTTTTCAAAATGTAGAAAGTATTTATCTACATCCGTTTCTTAAAAAGCAGGAACTAGCTTAATATATTTAGTTAGTTCAAAGTTACTACTAGAACCACTAACAGAATGATTTGATCCCCCTGAAACCCCTCATTCGAGCTTTTTCATTTCTAATTCATGTTGTAATCGCTGTTGTTCCAGCCTTTCTTGTCGCTCTTGTTCTTTAAGCCTTTCTTGTAGCTCATTTTCTTCAAGCCTTTCTTGTCGTTCTTCTTTTTCACGTTCAAAACTGTCGCTGTTGTTCCCTTTCCTGCCTTTTCTTTTCTTCCATCCTTTCCTGTCTTTCCTTTTCTTCCCGTTCCAATCTTTCTTGCATTTTTAATTTTTTAAACTCCAACTGAAGCTGTCGTTTCTTTAACTCCGAATCAGATTTTTTTGAAATGTTTCTAAATCTGTTTCTTCGAAAACTTGTACACTTACTAAATGTTTAACAATGATATCCTGAATCTGGTGTTTTTGCATTGCTTTCTTAACCTATAACTTTAAATGTTTCGCTAATGAAATAAGCTCGTCCTTCTTTAAGTCATAAAACGTTTCCTAGCAAGGTTCTGACAGTCCTTCTCTTTGACGAAAACTCCTGAAGACGTCTTTCACAGTATCGCATTCCACGGAAACCAACTCTAGACTTCGCAGCAGAATGTCAGAATCACACACGAACGGAAAATTCCCTTCACTTGTCAGTTGTCACATAATATCACTTGGAAATCACAAACAGGGAACGAATTCCCGAATGACAACAACCACAACCTGACTAGAGAGCCGCTTATATAAGTATTCGAAAATAGTCTAGAAGTCTCCAAAAGTTACCATTTACAGCTATTACAATAAACTCTATTTTTAAACTTACGAGTCACACACTATTTTCAAATTGATGAGTCACAGTTTTAGAAAATTCCTGAAACAACATATTGCGTGACATTGACCTTCGCGAACTTTCCAGAAAATTCCGATCCTTGTGACAATGTGAGAAATACCACAAAGAATGCATCGAACCAATGAAAGGAACTGAATTTCCTGATAGACCCTGGGCTAGAGTTGGCGTGGACAACTTCCAGCACAAAGACAGCAATTATATCATCGCTATGGACTATTTTTCAAGAGATGTCGAGGTCTCCCAAATGCCGAGGAATGTGAATCTTCCAGTTAAAAAGAGGATTTTCAGCAGACACGGAATTCCCGACATTCAGTCCTCTGGTAATGACCGGCAATTCAAGCACATTACTTCTTCTGCACGGTACCCTCAATGCGATGGGGAAGTGGAGAGGGCGGTCCAAATTATGGACAAAAGTGACGACGAGTATTTAGCACTCCTGACCTACAGAGATACTCCATTGCACCATGGTTATTCGCCGGCGCGACTTAGCATGGTCCGTAGACTACGCACCAGAGTTCCCTGCCAACCGGAGGAGCTGAAGCCAAAGACCCTTGACTTGGATCACATCAGGAAAAAAGAAAAGGATTACCGTGCTAAACTGAAACTCAACTATGACCATAGACACAAAGTAGTGGAAGGAGATGAGCTGTCCCCTGGTGACCACATCTGGATCTCAGACTTGAAAGTAAAGCGAACCGTAGTCAGGCAACACGAAGCCCCCAGATCTGTAGTTATACAGACCCCAAATGGGACGATGAGGAGAGATGAGCCCCCACAGGAAGAAGAGTGGAATGCGAGAGGGAGATGTAGTAACATCACGTACCTAGGTAGGCCACTAACCGAGAGAGGAGATGTAACGATGCGAGTGATCGAGGGAAGGAATTAAAAGAGACTTGATGTGTTTACGAGTAATTCTGCTATCATCTTTATACCTTACTGGATTTAACATAAATGAGCACCTTTTCCGGGATAAAATTCTCATATTTTAAGCATCTTAGTTTTTCTAAAAGTTGTCAGGTTAATTGTGATTTTTCTTGCTTCAAAATTATTGATAATGCCATCTCTTTCTATGAACTCTAAATCAAGGACGACAGGCAACATTGTGTACCCGGTAGACTGGAAAAATCTGAGTAAAGTGGGGCGTTGGAATTATATTTAAACAAGAAGACTCTTTGTTTGTTTGGTAAAAGTCTTTTTTCCTGACTGTTTTCCTCTGCCGTAAATCTTAGGAAACCGCCTCCCCCCGCAAGATTAGAATGAAACCCTCACAGCCTTCCCTGCTAGCAGAGGTCTCTCACGGCGAGGCAAAAATGAGAGGCGCCCGCCTCTTTGAAGGAGATCGTTGCGTGACGAGATCTTGTTTGATAGAAGCCAGAAACTAAAAGTAAATTTTCTATCATTCTTCTGTCGAAGTAATTTCACGCTTGAGCTAAAAGACCTTTACGCCGGTGGACAGAATAAACAATATCTTAGCCAGGAAAAGAATCTGAGCTTTTTTTAGCGAGCCAGGAAAAAATTTTCCCATGTCTCAGTGAGCCAGAAGCGGTTTGTGTCAAAGCCCAGCCAGCTCACTCGCGAGATCTTTTTTTAGCCAGCCAGCTCGAAAACAACCTGAAGAGCGGCTTTTTTGTGGAGCGGTTTCGTTGGGTGCTCCTGCATATTGAGCGGTTGAAACCCAAACTCAACAAACAAGTTGATCATGTCAGTTTAGCATTACACTTTTAAAAGTTTACTGCTATGTCAGTTGTCTTTTCTATAATATTGTTGGTTAGCTTAAATTTTACTTACGTTAATCTACAAAGAATCATTGTATTGATAGTTTTATATATACATTGCCATAAAGCCATTATGGTGATATATATATATATAAAAGAGGCCAGTGGACGGACAACTTCCTGATGACTTAAAAAAATAAAAAGATTTAATGTAGTGTAAAACGTTTCGGTCGTATGACCTTCATCAGTTACAGTGAATAATGATTTAAAAAGTCCTTTTTATATGTTTACAGTGTTTGTGGCTTGTCTCTTAGGTATACCGAATTCCTAAAGGTATTACGTAAGAACTTAAAAAGTACAACAGAGCGGACATAACAAAAGGTTAAACAATGTACTTAATGATGTTCCTGCATTGTTTACTACCTCATTAAAATTCATCAAAGATGTGAAAAATCCCTAAAGGTATTGCTTTACTGAAGATTATAACTAAAGAGAAAAGCAAACAAAACAGTAAATGGACCAATATAAAAACACGAGCTCAAGCTAAACCTGAATCCACTAACAATGCACAACAATCATAACAAATTCCCAGATTGGGGCCTTTGAGCCAAACTGTTCAATTTACGGTCAACAACAAATTCCCCAACATAAGCCCTTGAACGATTGAAATATTTGAAAAATTAAATTCTTTATCAAAAAGCGTGCACCTATGAATCATGTAGAATTGAAGTGCATTCTGTTTTTAAAATGGAATTCTTGCCTTTTGTTAAGGCCGTGAGGTGCCAAGGTGAAGAGTTGGGCACTCCAATACGTCTCCTTTGTGATAAGAAGTCTGTCAATATCATCCTGCCTGTTTGTGTCGTTAATTTGGTCTATACATTGAAAAGAAAAATCCTGCAGTGAATGTGAAGTGCTATTAAAGTGGACTGCCACTTCACAAGATTTCTCATTTGTAATCATAGATGACTTGTGATTTCTAAATCTCACTTTGAATTCGGTGGTAGTAGAGCCGATACACATGACATTTTTGGAACTACATGTCAAATTGGGTCTAACGATGTAAGATTTACCTGTTCTAAAACTACAAAAATTTCTCGATTCGACAAAATAATTTTTACAAAGGTCGCATCTGCCTTTGTCACACTTATAGCAACCTACCTCAAGGGGATTGGTGGTATGAATATTTCCTGTTTGGTATTTAGAAGGTGCTAAAATTGCTTTCAGATTATTAGATCTGCGATAAGCTGGAATGATTGAATTTTTGGGAAACAGCTCTTTTAATTTCGTATAAGATTCCAAAAGATGCCGATGTTTCCTAATGATGTAATTTATGTTTGGCAGATTGGGATTGTAAACTGTCACAAATGGGAAAAGCCTCTTGGAGGCCCTAGCTTTCTGTTAGAGTAAATCCTTTCTAGGGATAATTGAAACCAATGTATTGCAGGCGACATTTCTTGCACGAAGCCAAATAAATAATGTTCTTGGAATCACAAGAAAGTTTTGATTCTACAACAACTGACTTCAGACTTAGATTTCGCAATCATAAGTCTGCTATGGTCACTAAGAAAAAGACTTCTGAGGTAGCGGTACATTTCAACAAAACACCACATGATTTAAGCGACTTCTCATTCCAATGTATTGATCAAGTGCAGGAGATTGTCAACAACTCATGCAGCATCGAGAAACTCCTTATCACTAAAGAGGCATATTGGAGTGCACAGTTGTTTTCCTTGGCACCTTTTGGCTTGAATAGTCGTCAGGAATTT
>NC_090875.1:14570298-14575298 GCF_036669935.1 Montipora foliosa | reverse complement strand
AGTACCTGCCGGGAGGGAACGGCGTGGGTCCTACCCTAAATTGTTTTATCGGTATGTCTCAGCCTACGCCTGTATCCCCTCTGTGGTCTGATATTGTGGAGAATACGCCTGTGCCTCCCTCTGTTTCTGGAGCTGGCCAATCTGATTCGCCATCCCACATGGATACCAGTCCTGGAGGCTCTTATGCTGATAGAGTGACTCTTGGTGCTGTTGATTCTCGTCCAAAAGTTTCCAGTGTAGCCCCGCGTCGCAGGTCTTATCTGTCTTCTTTTGAAAGAGAGCATTTTGATGTTTTGAATGTCATGCCTGATCGTCCTGCTTCTGCATACTTCACACTCCCTGACAGCTCAGTTACGACCAAGCAAATCTTTGATAGCTTGGTGAGAGATGGTTTTCCTCCGACGTCAGTCCGTTGCCTTCAGAGATCCCAGAATGGGTCAGTTGTCCTCACCTTTACGAAAGCAACGATCCGAAACAAATTTGTGCAGCAGTGGTCTTTCTTTGTTGGAAACCAGCCTCATGCAGCTCATCTTGCAGGCAGAGCCTTGTCTTATGTTGTTGTGTACGACGCTCCTTTTGAGTTACTTGACTCGGCTTTGACCTTCCGTCTGTCGAAGTATGGCACTGTTTACTCCCAGCGTCGCTCCTCCGTCCAGGGCTTCCCCCAGGTCCAGAATGGTATCCGTACTCTTCGCATGTGTATCGATGGCCCCATCCCGTCGTACCTTCGTTTTGGTAAGTACCTTCTCCGTGTACAGTACGAAGGCCAAGTGAAGACCTGTAGAAGATGCAACGAGCCAGGTCATTTGGCCCAAGAGTGTCGTCAGATGCTCTGCTTTAACTGTGAAGTAATTGGCCATCATGCCCGTGATTGTCCTGCTGGGTTTCGATGCTGTATTTGTAAAGAACCTGGCCACATGGCCATTGACTGCCGCCACTCTTGGTATCGCCGCCCGCTTTCGCATCGTGATGCCGTTGATGCTGAGCCCCCGAGCCAGCCTGCTGGTGACCCTCCTCCCGTGGATGTCCCCCCCACTACTCTAGATACTGAGAATGCTGATTCAGGTGACGTGGATCTTGATAGCCCCCCAGGAGAGAATGCAGAGGAAGATTCGGCAAGGTCTGAGGACGATTCCCTGGAAGCTGAATTTGACCAGCCCTTGGCCTCGGCCATTTCTTCTGAGCCTGCGCCTGACCTTTTAACTTCTCAAGGCCTCATCAAGGATTCCCCTGATGTTCAAGTTCCCGGAGTGCAAGAATTTCCCGTTTCTTCCCTGACCGATACGAGTGTTGAGAGTGACGAGTCTGAGCCTGAGAGTATTGCCACATCTGAACTGATGGATTCCGACGCTGTGCCTGATAATATGTCTCCTGTGCCTGAGCGGCCCTCTCGCCGAAGGAAGAGATCTCGACATGGCTCGTCCCGACGCGCTGCTTTGGGCAAGTCGTCTCGTCTGTCTGTAGTAAGTGAGGATGCGCCCACTTAGTTTAACCTTCTTAAAGTGCGCTACGATTAATGTTAGGGGCTTAAGTCAACGTAAGTTTTCGCTGGTCTCTGATTTCTTTCGTGCTTCACGCCTAGACTTTTGTTTCATTCAAGAAACTATGATTTCGAATGACGCTGTTCTGCGCTCCTTCTCCTCTTCGTGGCAGGGCCCCAGCTTCTGGGCCCCTGCTGTCGGGAGGAGAGGGGGGTAGCTATCTTATGTTCTGATGTTTTTCGTAATAATGTTTCTGTTTGGCAGAAGGATCAAAGTGGGCGCATTCTCAGCTTACTTGTTAAGTTTGACGATTTCAATCTTAATCTAGTTAACCTTTATGTGCCGACGATTCCGGCTGAGAGAAAGATTTTCTTTCAGTCGGTCCCGTCCTTTTTTCTTCCAAACTCCCGGCTCCTGATCGGGGGGGATATGAATTGTTTTGACTCGGCGCTTGACAAATTGGGTAGGTCGGTTTCCCTCGACTCCGGCTTCTCGGACCTAAAATCTCGCTGTAACATCCGTGACGCTTGGCGTCTTTTGCATCCCCGAGACAGGCAGTTCACCTGGTTCAGCCCAGACCATTCAATTGCCAGCAGACTGGATACCTTTTTGGTCCCGCGGCTTCAGTGTAATCAAGTCACTAGGTGCGATATTCTCCCATGCGTTTTCTCAGATCATGACTTTGTTATTTTAGATTATGATATTGCGGCTCTTTCCCTGCGAGGCCCGGGAGTTTGGAAGTTTAACAATTCTCTCCTCGATGACGAATCCTTTTGTTTAGAGATTTCGGATTTAATTGATCAGTTTCTGGCCTTTCGGCATTGCTTTGCTTCTCAGCGCGATTTTTGGGAGTGTTTAAAGTCTGACATTAAGCTCACTACGATCGCCTTTTCTTGTCGTAAACACCGTTTACTCTCGTCCCAGAAGGTTTTTCTAACCAATCGCTTAATTGCCCTGAAGAATCGTTTGGCTTCGGGCGATGTTTCTGCTAGTCCTGAAATTTTGACTTCAGAGGCTGCTCTGCGGTCGCTTTTAGATTTCGAGCTCGAGGGTTCTAAGATTCGTAGCAGGGTTAAGTGGGCAGAGGAGGGGAAGTCTCCCTCTGGTTTCTTTCTCGGTCTTGAAAATGAGAGACACGAGAAAGGCTCCGTCTCCTCTGTCTTTGATTCTGAGGGGCAAGAGGTTTTTTCCCTCCCTGACATGATTCAAGCTCACGAGCGTTTTTATTCTTCCATATTTTGTGAAGAGCCAATTGACCCTGTAGCCCAATCCCATTTGTTTGAGCACGTTACCCGCCGGTTATCGAAAGCTGAGCGCGAATCATGCGAGGATCTTCTTTCTTTGAACGAGGCGTCCGAGGCCCTTCGCCTCTCTAATAGGAACAAAACGCCCGGCTCTGATGGCTTAACTGTTGAGTTTTATTCTACGTTCTGGTCCCTCTTGGGGCCCTTTTTAGTTGATATGTGTAATGAGTCTCTCGCCCATCGTGAGCTGTGTGACTCTATGAAATCGAGTGTTACGCGTCTTGTTCATAAGAAAGATGATCGTAGAAAACTAAAAAACTGGCGTCCCATTTCGTTACTGAATGTGGATTATAAGATTTGTTCAAAAGCACTTTCTCTCCGTTTGAAAAAAGTGTTGGGGTCTATTGTAGACCCTGATCAGACGTGTTCTGTTCCAGGTAGATCTATTTCTTCTAATTTGGCTCTTCTTCGCGATACACTAGATTTTATTGAGAGAACCGGCGAGACAGGTATTCTCGTCTCTTTAGACCAGGAGAAAGCCTTCGATCGCGTTAATCGGTCCTTTCTGAAGAATCTTTCAGAACACTTCGGTTTTGGGCCCTCCTTCTGTAGCTGGATTTTCACTTTGTATAACGGTGCTTATATGCGTATCCTAGTTAACGATTTCCTTTCCGATCCTGTTCCTTTGCTGCGGGGGGTCGGCAGGGCGACGCCCTGTCCCCTATGCTTTATGTTCTCTGCGTTGAAGTTTTAGCCTGCCGTATTAGGGACTCTCCCGCGATCGAAGGCTTTCTCTTGCCGGGGGCTGGTGGTGTCCAGTTTAAAGTCGGCCAGTATGCTGACGATACTACGGCCTTTGTCAAAAACGATTCTTCCCTTTTCTCACTTTTTGATGCGATTGCGTCTTACGAGCGTGGCTCTGGTGCGAAGCTTAATTTGTCCAAGACTGAGGCCATGTGGCTTGGTGCCTGGAAAGACCGCCTTGACGAGCCACTTGGTCTCACTTGGGTTAGGAAAATGAAGATTTTAGGCGTATTCTTCGGTACTGTTGACGTTGAGAGCGATAATTGGGAACCGCGTTTGTCCAAACTTGACAAAACTCTTTCTAGATGGAAGTCGCGATCCTTGTCCTTTATTGGGAAGGTCCTTATTTTGAACATATTAGCGTTAAGTAAGTTGCTCTATGTGTCGAGCGTTTTAGTAACCCCTAAATGGGTTTATAGTAAACTTAATAGTCTGATATGGCCCTTTTTGTGCCGCGCTCGATTAGAGACTGTAGCTCGTAAATCGCTTATTTGTTCTGTTGATAGTGGAGGTTTGGGTTTAAAGGATTTTTCTTGCCAGGGCCGCGCCTTGCGGCTTGCGGCTTTAGTTACTTCCGTGTCCGATTCTAGTTCTAAGGGTTTTTACCTTGCTAAGTATTTTTGTGGCTCTGTGTTAGCTCCTTTGCGGCCGGAGTGGGCCGGGCTGCGTGATAACCTAACTCCAAGCGCTGCACGCCCCACTCCCTTTTATGCGAGTGTCCTTTCTTCCTTTCAGGCCACTGATTTACCTCCTGGGTTTACTTACACGTCTCGCGCCTTTTACAAGGTTTTGCTAGCGAATTTCTGCACCATCCCGATTTTCCCTGCCCTCTGGTCAGGCGTCGTGTCCTCTCGGTTTTCCCTTTCTCTGCATTGGGGTCTGATCCGTGATTCATTTACTGAGAACTACAAAAATGATCTTGCATGGTTGATTACCCTCCGTGCCGTTAAGGTGCGACATTCTCTTCACACCTGGGGCTATATTCGCTCGCCTCGCTGTGCTTTATGCGCCCGCCTAGAGACCATTGATCATTGTTTCTTGGCTTGTCGTAGGGTTAAATTGGTCTGGTCTCGTTTTGTCCCTTAAGTTTATTATTGCTGATGTTAAACGTAGGATCCAAGTTGACTTTCATCGCTTTTTTCAGGCTAAGTTTAATTCTATCTGGGTTCATCACGCTGTATGTAAAGTCTGTGCTGATAAGCTTGTATTTTTCTCTTAGCTGTAGCCTCTTCTCTTGAGTAATTTTGTAAATATTGTTTTTATTTGGTTGTTGAATAAAGTTTTACGATATCACTGTCTGCAGTTAGATATAGCTCTTTGGCATTACAAAGCTTTTGCTTTCATGTCCAAATTGAGCACTCTACTGGGATGAGTCATTGCCGCTAGCAATTGCGCATGCTCACTAGCTCGCTAGTTTGAGCACTCTGGCATGGCTTAGATGTACCACATGTGTGGGACATTTGGGGTGGCT
>NC_090875.1:14550298-14557798 GCF_036669935.1 Montipora foliosa | reverse complement strand
TAGAGTATGGGATTGAAGTGCTAGGGATAAGTGAGTCCAGGTGGAAAGGGACGGGGTCAATAACACTGCAGAGTGGAGAGAAGGTGGTGTATGCAGGAAATGATGAGGTACAGAGGGGAGGTGTAGCCATTATGATGCGTGCGAGGGCCAAGGGAGTGTTGATGGAATAGACGCCAATTAGCAAAAGGATCATTACAGCAAGATTCTACTCAAAGTACAAAAATCTGTTTGTGGTACAAGCTTATGCTCCAACAAATGATGCGATGGATAAGGAAAAGGGTGAATTCTACAACCAGCTGCTCGCAGGATACTGTTTCAAGCTGCAACAAAAATGATATGATTGTGGTGATAGGGCACTTGAACGCTAAGATAGGCAACAACAATACCAATAGAGAGGAGGTCATGGGGAAGTTTGGCTTTGGTGTCATGAATGACAATGAAGAGAAGTCATGTGATTTCTGTAATGCAAATGGTTTATCAAAACTGGAACAATCTTCCCTCGTAAGGACATCCATAAAATGACCTGGAGGTCACCACATGGGAAGACAGTAAATCAGATTGACCAGGTTCTAGTGAATTGAAACATGAGAACATCCGTATTAGACACCAGGGTAATGAGAGGTGCAGACGTATACAGTGACCATTACCTTGTGAGAACGAAGATACGTTTAAAGTTGGCAAGAGTTGAGGGAAGGAAGAACGCAAGGGAAAGGTTTGACGTAAGTAAAACAAAACGTGAAGAGATTAGAAGGAAGTATAAAGTAGAGGTGAGGAGTTTGAAGCTTTAGGAGACAGATGATTCGGAGGAAGAACATGATAGGATTTTGGCAGCATACAGAGATGCAGCAAAGAAAGTCTTGGGGAGTTCAAGAAAGCTTAGTAGGCCATGGATTGGAAGCAATACATGGGAGACGATTAAGGAGAGGAGCGAGGAAAAATTGAAGTTAGAGGGTGCAAGATAGTAACGACTAAAAAAGAGATGGAGGGATACCAGACAAAATGGCGAGAGTGATAGCGAGCATATACGAGGGCTTTGAGTGCGCAGTTGTCGATGGGAGTGTGAGATCCGACTGGCTTATGGTCAAGTCTGGGGTAAAACAGGGCTTCGTGATCTCAGGATTCCTATTCTTACTGTGCTTGGGTCATGAGAAAGACCAGCAGACAAGAGAAGAGGGATATGGTGGAATTTCACAATAGTGCTGGAGGACCTTGATTTCGCAGACGCCATTGCACTACTGTCATCTAGGTTTAATGACTTGCATGAAAAGACTGAGAGATTGGTGGAGGAAACAGCTAAAGTACAGCTCAAACTTAACACGAAAAAGTGCAAGACTCTAAGGACTGAGTGTGCAAGTAACAGCGAAAAGATTGTGGTGGATGGCAAAGAAGTGGATGACGTTGAGGAGTTTACATACCTGGGAGCTACAGTTTACATACCTGGGAGCTATTATAGATAAGGTGGGTGGAGGTAGCAAAGTCATTATACAGAAGGCACGTGGCGCATTCCAGAGACTACGGAGGGTCTGGGCAGCTAGAGGAATAGGAAGGAGAAGCAAGATACGCCTGTTCAAGACTTAAGCTCGACCTTTCCTACAATATGGCTGCGAAACTTAGAAAATCACCAAGAACGTTAACGATGAACGGAAACTAAATAGTTTCCAGTGTCAGCCCCTGAGACGGATAATGCGGATTACATGGCAGCAGAAAGTGACAAACAATCGGGTGGTTGAGTTGGCTGAGATAAATGACATAAGTTGTGGTGTGCGGCGGAGAAGGTGGAACTGGCTAGGTCAAATACTAAAGAAAGAGGGTGAGAACGACTGCTTTAGGATGGATTCCTGAAGGCCGGAGGACGAGTGGAAGACTAAAAACTACTTGGAGAAGAACAGTCGAGAAGGAGCGAGACAAAACTGGAAGAGCTGGGAAGTAGCCAATTGCAAAGTGGTTGCACAAGACAGGGAGTGTTGGTCAGACAGGGTGGAGGCCTTATGCCCCTCAGGCTGGCGTGATGAGACTTCATGATCATAAAGAATGTGTCTGACATTTTGACGTCCGGCTCAGCTAAATTTTACTTTTTTTTACTTATTTCTTGTGTAGGTCGATAAAGAAGGCAGCTAAAAGGCTGATGTTGACCTACCAACGAAAGTAAAGTTACAAAAATAAATAAATATGTACAATAAAATTTGAAATTGTCAAATATGTCAAATATCAACGATGAAATGATATATGAATAGATCATCTGGAAAATATGTACATGATATGAAAGAGCTAACTATATTGAATTCCAAAGTTAATTATACATAATGCCTACGAAAAATTATATTTAATCACAATCTTCACTTTAATATAGGCAATTTAAAATGTCTTTGTTAGTTCCCTACATTCTGTTGAGTGCTGTTGTATCAAGAATGTCATGGTTTGTTTTTAAAGCAGCTTTGAAAGCCTCAAGCCTCGGTTTGTTCTTCAAAAATACTGGTAGATTATTCCATAATAGAGAAAGAGTAACGCAAGGAGTTGCTATTAGGACGTTGCACATGAAGTTTAACGTTGTCTCTTCGCGTTCTTAATGAAAAATGTTTAGTGAGAAGAGAATTTATACCGTCAGGTCCTCTATCGTAAAATGCCTGATAGGTTATTCATGCCACTCTTGTTTTATAAATTACCGGATAGTGATTTCGATTTCGCTGCTGCAAGAACAAGAACGTCACGATTAGAGTCTTTAATATTAAAAATAAATCTAGCTGCTGAATTTCGTCAAGGGCCTGGAACGAGTTGGAGGACCACCAAAGAGAAATCGAGTAGGTTATACTTGGAAGCAAATACCCTTAAGGTAGATTGATTCTAAAATGCGATTCATGAGGCATGTAAAATGCTGAAGTTTCTTCGGTTTTACAGAAAAACGTTTACACATTGACTTTATATGGGGTGACCATGAAAGCTGATTGTCTACTTGAACACCTAAACAGGTTGCTTTATAATTTAACTACAAAGTTAAGTACGTTGGAACCCAATGACATTTTCGTCAGGGGACCAGTAAATGGTGATTTGGGCAGGAGCGTAAGTTCAGGGATGAATACTCATAGAATTGCACTTGGCCCAAATTTTGAAGACGATGATTGCTTTCAGGATATTGAATAAAACTCCATCAACAGTTTCTCCAATGTAAAATGCTGTACCGTTGTCCGCAAACATCTCAATTAAGGCTTTCAATGTAGATTTGGATAAATCATTTGAAAGCATGCTGTAAAGTCTAGGGCCAAACAGTGATCCTTAGGGGACACCTGTATCGATTGCCATAAGATCTGAGTCAAATCCATTCACCGTCACAGACTGTTTCAATTTTTAGATAAACTATAAGCCATTCGCTCCGTTACTGAATGTATACTTATTACATTTTCAGTATTTCTATACTATTGACTATCTCCTTTTTAATTAGAATGTCATTTACCGTTTAATTTTTGCCATTGTTTCATGTCCTATTTAGTGCCTTCTTGATTTGAGGCTAAATAAGGCTTGTAGTTCGCACTCTGTTAAAAACTTAGTTTAACTTTCAGGAATTCTTATTTTTCACTGAACTATTTATAGCAGACATTAATCCCTGACTCACCGGATATCGTCGATGTTGTTGTGTATCTAACAGAATCGCCAGTGACTGTGGGTAGGAAGATGTCAAATTCTTTGACGTACATAGCGCTGTTTGCCGCTTGAGCCTCATTAAGCCATCCGTTGTTCACCAACCATTGCCTGCTTGCAATACGAAATGAAACGTCTTCTGTCTTGTACAGGTTTGTCAAGTTCAGAAATCCCTCATCCCCTGGGGCTACAAAGCAATCAGTATGCGGAACTTTTAATTAGTTGCCTATCCCAAACCTAATTCTTTTCAGTTTATTTTAATAAATTGTTTTAAGTTAATTTTTACATTATCCAATTCACTTCACTTGGTCAGTGTCACACCGTATTTATTAGGAATACGTTCTGCGCATCACGGAATCATTTTATCACGCGCAGTCACTCGCTGACTTTATATTTTTCAAGTTAAATTATTTCACCAATTTTTTTCATCGAAATGCCTTGGAACATTTGTTCGGTTGCAGTGTGAAACATACGTCTCTTGAAGCAACATACCAAGAAAAAAATCGTAATGGAACAGTTGTCTCTAGAAAAATTGATCGATCGCAGCGAGAAAGTGGACCGTGCAGAAGAGATTATTTGAAAGGAGCAATCTTTATCAAGTCCACTACTCAACGCTGAAACAAGGCTATTTGTCATCGAAATTAAGAAAAACCAAATGTATTAAATTCTTCAAAGACAACCTCACACAGTCTGAAATCAATACTTTCAGTGCAATAATAATAATATTAATAATATTATTATTATTATTAAGCTTATTGTTAAAGAAAACTACCACGAAGCTTGAGGCAAGCATGAGGCAAACATTTAGACTGACAGAATTGGAAAAAAAAGGTCCAATAATGGCGTAAGTACTGAACAAAAATTAGTGAACGAAATTAAGAAATGGTTGACATTGCACATCTACTGTGGGTGATCACTTCGATTCAGCGCCACACGGGTTGGATTTCATTGCAGTGTACAACAAAATTCAGGTAGATTGCTCACTCCAAATATCCTTGCAACACTTCCGAAACTTCGCCATAGGGGGAGGGGAGTGACAAAATTGCGAAAATCAATCCACAAAAAGTTGAAAAAAAACATCCTATTCTTTATTATATAAAATAAAAGTTTGAGCTCCATTGAAGTCGGGATTAAGACGAAAACTGTGAAAAAAACGTACGTTTAATTTAAGCAAAAAAGATTTCAAACTGTCCACTTTTTCAAAAAAACAAACCTGACTATCTCCGAAAAATGCATGGTTACCCGCTATTTTCATTTTACATTCCAATAACCCGAACAAAGATACCCTTTTCTACGGAGTCAGACCCCGGGGAAAAATTCTTCACATTACGTGGCACCGTCCCTAAATCCAGTACTTACTTGCGGGTGTGATTGGAATTCGCACAGTATCTCTATGGTTTCCAGAACAGTGCCTTCCATTCCTTGACAACAGTAAATTTATGTCGGTCGCCTCCCCTTGGCATTCTCTCGGTCTCAGCCCTCCCTCCTTATATTCAAGCTTATCACAATACATCTCTATTAAATTCCATGTCTGGATGTGGTGCGTCAGGAAGCTCAGGGTGTAAATACTTCTATATTTCCTAGCATTATTCGTTTCCCTCTCTGGGAATGACACATAGCCACTTGCAATATTCTGTGCCTCTCTTTTTCCCACTTTCGCCCTGTATAATGAAAACGAAATGGAAATGATACTTTAACACGTGTAGTGATTATGAAATTATACTACGCACCGAGCCACACTTAAATGAAGACGCAAATCATTACGTCACAAACTTTATAATAATCATTTATTTTAAGTCCGATAGCTCACATACGCGAAACTGCCCATCGCCTGCAAATCCAATACTGTCGCTCCTTTCTTTTCGCTTTTAACTTTATCTTATATCCTTACACGTAGCGTGCATCTCCTTATCAGAGCAAATGTTAAAGGTTCGTACAATCTGCTCAATGGCGTGCTTTAGCTCTCCCTCCCACCACACTGAAAAAAATAATGAGTAATTATATTAGATTTTCAATACCAAATGAAATTACTTATATCAATCGTATATGTCGTAGCTGGAAATCTGAGACTCGTTTTCGTGAAAGTTCCCACAGTCACTGTGGCGTGCACAACTAATCCAAACGAGTATCGATGAATCGCGTTTTGTTCTTGCGAAATTTCGCTGAAATGTCGTAGTATTTCGAACAGCGCTGGGCTGTCTAAAGCCTCATTTACACTAGCAAGCATGTTTTCCTAGACAAGCCCACTTGTCAAGGAAAACCTGCCGACTGTACACACTTGTAAGTTTTCCTCGACCATTTTTTCCTTGACAAGTTTTCCTTGGTAATGTAAATGGAAAATATGACAAGTTTTCCTTGCCAAGTGCACTTGACAAGTAATTTACATTTGCAAATATCGTCCTTGACAAGTTTTTCCTTGACAAGTGTCCTTATTCAAACACTTGCATGCTTGTTTTTGATCAAGGACACTTGTCAAGGAAAAACTTGTCATATATTTTCATTTACACTGCCAAGGAAAACTTGTCAAGGAAAACTTGCTGGTGTAAATGGGGCTTAAACGTTCCGCAGATAGCATTAAAATAGGAAGTTTTAACCAACCTCTAGGGACACCAATAACAGTAGAAAAATGTACGACTTCTGGTCAACGAACCAAAAAAGTTAATGAGAGATCCTTTGTTTTCGTCCACCACGAATGACGGCGATGACGTCACGTGAAAACCTCCTATAGGGAGTTAAAGTAAGCAAGGACAACGGCTACAATAACGAAAACGGCACTCCAAAATATAACTGTACTTAGCGATATCGGAAATATTTCGCGTTTTTGTCCGCATTGTACTATACTGGCGAATTATTCTGTAATTGGGTGGGTACAAACGGTTTCAACTCAAAAATAGAAAATGAATGATTCATTGCTATATGCTCAAGTTGTCATCAAAACCTAAAATTTGGTGTTTTCACATCGTTATTTTCTGGAGTACAGCAAAGAAATGTGCTGAAATGCGAGCTGCATGTGCAGGACGATTATTTTTACTTTTTTTAACCAATCGTATTTTTGCTTTGTTGGGTTGTCGTTGCAGTAGCCGTCGTCTTTAGGGAGTTTAAGCAAAGGTGACGGGAACGGCTATGGCAACGCCACGAAGCAAGAATATTATTGGTTAAAGAAGGAAAAATACTCAGTGCTGCACGTGCAACTCGAATTTCCGTGCATTTCTCTGCCGTACTCCACAAAACAACAACGTGAAATCACCAGATTTTAGGAAAAATACTCGGTGCTGCACGTGCAACTCGAATCATGTTCAATCAATGAATCAATCACTCAAAAGTTCCGTGCAGTCATTTTCTGTTTTCACTTTAAAACCGTTCGTACCCATTCAGTTACAGGATAGTTCGCCTGTATTTTACAAGGTGAATAATCGCAAAATAATTGCGATAGCGCTAAGTTATATTTTAGAATGACGTTTTTGTTGTTGTAGCCGTCGCCTTTGCTTAAACTCCCTCTTGCTTCAACTATAGAGGCGGTGAAAGTTCTAGGATACTAATTTTTGCCGCAAAAAACGACTCTGGCTTACTCGTACGACGTAGAAATTAACATAAGGGCCAGCCCAGATTGCGAAAGTCAGTACTCACCGCCACTTGAAAACAGAACGCTCGTATGCTTGTGATTGTGCTAGCGATTGCACTCTTGTTAGGCGGTTTAAACGCGCGAATCAAAAACGTATGCAAGTGTAAGGCAAGATAAATATTCCTTTTTCTTATGCTACACTTGTGTTTGCGTCATCCGGCTGCAAGTAGTATTCGTGCCTATAATACTAGATACGCAGTTTAAACAAATCTACACAAGCCACCGGTACGCGCTAATATAGGCAA
>NC_090875.1:14525298-14545298 GCF_036669935.1 Montipora foliosa | reverse complement strand
TATGCATACCCTAAGCTTGATAGACGACCGTGCGCTTAATCACATCATTACGTCGGCGGCAAACGTTTTTGCAAACACTTACAAAGGGTCGGGTAATTCCATAATTCATACTGACGTACCCGTACTTACCTACCTCTCATAGTTATTTAATTAAGTAGTCAGCGGACTTGACGGGCTTGGCCGTTGCCGACAAGTGTGGGTGAATTTATCAATTTTGTCAGATGTTTCCTACGCGTGTACGCCTTATTGCACAGGGTAGACAAATCTGCCTGGCTCTACCATAGTTAGATCGGAGCTCCAGCGACCCGAAGGCTCGCCAAGCGGAGCACCATACTCATAGAAAGTGGTAGGAACCCATGAGTTGCTTTTCTCATTGTCAAGACGAAGAGGCTTACTGCGAAGGCGGGTCAGTGTAAGGGCGATGCACATCTCATTTTCAGGCTGGTAAGTACGAAGAGGGGTCCCAAGGCTAGCCCTTCTGGCATTTTGTATACGAGAGCCCGTGAAGTTCTTAAGGAAGGCTTCAAACCATTTCTTGGTGACGATTTTAACTTCGGTTTCAGTTCACAGCTTAAAGGACGGTGCAACTACGGCGCCTGCAGCTTGTGGCCTCGATGGTGTCTCTTTTAACAAGCATGCTGGATGGCTTTCGAAAAAGCTCCAGATTTAGATATATTAGTGGTCCCATCTCGAAAAGCTTGTCAGTCTCAAGGAATCTAGGCCTTTGATATTCCACCTAGCTTTGTTTTAAGTCTCAGTAACGGCTAACCATCGCATAATAAATCAGTTACTTTTTCCATGTTGTCGTCGCTGTGGTGTTTGTAAGCCAAGCGTATGTTGTTATATAAGAACAGAATTGATAATAGACCATTTTACAGTTGTAGCTGAGTTATCTGGCCTAAGAATGGAAGCGAGGCTGCCAGTGACCCTGTTTTGATACAAACCTTTGAGATTTTCTAATGTTGACTAATAAAAATTACAACAACACAATTTACATGATAAAAGCAGTGACGTCTGTACCAATAATACAAGGTCACCGGCAGCCTCGCGGCCATTCATAGGCTTGTTACTGAGCAAACAATTGTAAAATGGCCTATTCTCTTCGTTTGTATAGCATTAGGAGAGAATTGATTTCTGTTCGCTTTTGCTAGATAAAGCGCATGTTAGTGTTTGATGAATTGTTAGGCCGAATTTGAGCGTGTTTACGGCGTGCGTTCTTTTCGCGCGCGGTTTTTTGAGTGTAAATAGAATGCTCTTTAGTACTGATGAAAGTCACCTCTCGTTCGTTACACCGGTTGACGTTTACTCTGCTTATCTTTGCTGGAGCAATGTTATGTTTAGTTTCTTTACTTTTTACGTATCTTACGTGCTTGTATTAATCCGACGCTGTCTTTTTCTCTTTTTTCGCCCAGTAGGAAGGGCCGGAGTCTTGAGCATGGTTCCTATTCAGGTTTCCTGTTTTCTCCCGCTATTTTCAGCGTTTTTGGTTATTCTTAAGGTTTTTTCCTGACTTCCAATTGTCTTTTGAGAGATACGCACTCAATTTTCCAGTTTCTTTCGCTTACATTTTGAGTTAAGCCTTGTAAAGTAACCGGCCACTGGCTTCTGCTTGTAGTTTTGTGACTTGTTGTGAAACGTCGATCAGTAACGGCCTACCATCGCATAATAAATCAGTTATTATTTCCATGTTGTCGTCGCTGTGGGGTTTGTACGCGAAGCGTATCATTTGTTAAGAACCGAACCCGTATGGTCCAGCGAAATTGATGGGCAAAGTTCCCAAATCCATTTCGGGCATATTCCTAGCCGTCATCATTCCAAATTTAGGGAAATTGATAATCCCCTTTGAATTAACTTAGCATCAAGTGAGCGTAAACGCCAAAAGCTAAGCGTTGGGACGATTTCGTGACCTTTCAAAAACTGGTTGTCTGAGAACTGGATTTTGGGATGATTTTTAATAGAAAAGTACGGGATTTAAGGTTGTCTATCTAGGTTTACAACAAACAAAAACAAATGGGATTTATTTTCACTTGTATTGAGCAATCTAAAAACTGATGTTTTAACTTTTACAAATACACTATTTTTATGTTATAAGAACCTTTTTTTATAAGAAGGTTGAGGCTGAGACTAAAACCAAGATTTTAAGAACTTATTAAGTACATTCCTCAGGCTGCATGCGAGTCTTGAGAGAGTCGGTTACGTACGTTTATATTTTTCTCATTTGTATTTTACATGAAAGCGTAAAATAACGGTTACGTAAATTAATGTAAATTAACCCAAATACTTATTATTTTGTATAACACAACAATGGTTTTCTTATTCAATGATACACATCTCAGTTTGTAATGGTGAGCAGTTCTTATTTATGATCGTCGCAAAATAACTTCTCAACCATCAACGTCATCAGGTGATACATCACGGTAACGAACATCTTAAGAACGTTTTCAGTCTCACATCGCAAAAATAGATACACGAGAACGTTTAGCCTCAGCTCTAAAATTAGACGTTCTTGTAAAAAAAGGACTGTATTACATTTTACTTAATAAGGCTTAGTTTATAAATGTAGCATCATTTGAATGGACTAAATGTATAAGCTAAAGAGGTAGTTTTTCGTCCAAAATACTGAAAAGAAAAACAAAATTAAAAGTAAGCTGATATATACATAGATCTTACCAGACTATGGGACAGTTCTGAAGCCTTCAACAGCAAGTAGGATTACCATGTGAGTCAGCTTTAATATCAGAATTTCAATTATGCCACAGGAGACAGGCTTTATCTCATGAGATAATTGATTCAGACGTGTAAATTTATCAATTATTTATGCTGTTTTGCGGTTTGCCAATGAAGATTATCTACCCGCTCCAAAGGATTAACTTAGACTTCAGAAGATCATCGTCAAGTCATTTCGAATTCCCTGTTAACAATAGTTCAAAAAATACCCTCGATTTCCAAGGCTTGACAAAAGATTCCAGGCAAATGGTACTGAATCTTTTCTGAGTAACTGTTTGAATATTACGGGTGCTATTAACGTCTGGTTCGTACCTGTGTTTAAAAAGGGACAGTTTACTAGTGGCTTCTTAGCTCATTTGCTAGAGCACTGCACCACGTCGCAGAGGTCGTGAGTTCGAATCCTGTTGGATCCACCAGTGAGAATTTTTCAGGTATCTACAAGAGACGTTTGCCTAAATCACTTCTTTCGTGAGTTGGTACACTGCTCATTTAGAATAATGAATGGTCTTTGAGGATATATGTGAGTTTGTGAAACCACAAAAGTCAATCCAAGAGATATTGGGAAGAATAAAATCATCCATTATCACATGATGACTTTTTAATAAGCGTGAACAATAGACCATTTTTACTGCTGGTGACCCTGTTTTGAAACAAACCCTTGTGCTTTTCTAATGTTAATGTAGACTAATATATTAGAACCACAAAAACACAGTTTTCATGATAAAAGCAGTGAGGTCTGTATCAACACAAAGTCACTACGTACCCAGGCCCCTCAAAAATGCAAGGGCTTTTCCCTGAATACAAATTGGCATCTGCTGGAGGTAAATGTACGATTTGGCTTCCAGACACAGAAAGGTTTTTCATGGTATTAAGTGCAATAATTACAAAAGCACCGCAACAACGAAACGACACAGTCACTCAGTTAGATTTATTTTTTTCATTCTTTGTTCGTAGACTGATGGAATATGGTGATTCGTCAGAAAAAAAAGAAGCAGTCGAACGATTTTCTTGAAACCTTCCCTGAATGATCCCTACTTATCCCTGTATTGAGAACTACAATGGAAAAGATACGTCACCCCATTGATGCCTAGCTGTACTGATACTAATCACGCGCGTTATTTCAACGGCTCAGGGTACATTTCGCGGTAGCTATACGAGAGGATTTTTAAGGTAACACTTGCAAAAACACCTGATAGTTAGAAAGTGAAGAGCATATGAAACACTGTCTTATACAGTTTATGGAAAAATTACTCAACTTAAAGCGACGTCGCCTCCAAACGTTTCTCGAGTCGTTGTTTGCAAGATCATAATTTACATGCCTTTGTGAAGGTTTTTAGCTATATATTTTCAACGAACGAATTGATATATGAAATGAATCATATATTGAACTGCGGATATGTAATCAAGTGAAGCTATGATCTTCGCAGTTATGAACGCAATTTTAGGAATTGCAGTTTAATATATGATTCATTTCATATATCATTTCGTTCGTTGATTCATTCATCACGGGATCATATGAACCCACAAATGACCATTTCCCCAACATCAGTGGCTTCATAGCTCTGTTGGTTAGAGTGTCGCACCAGCATCGCGAGGTCACGGGTTCAAACCCCGTTGAAGTCCTAAATTTTTCAGGCTTCTCTACGCAATTGCTAAAAATTGCGCTCATACTGCGAGGATCATAGCTTCACTTGAATATATATTTCCTTCTCATAATTCTTAAAAAAATGTTTTTTTCATTTAATCAAAGAGGATAATTTGTACACCAAAATTATGCAATAAAAAATATAGGTCACTGTAAGAGTAAAACACCATCGTACCTGTCTATCTCGATTATCGTAGATCGAAACAACATAATTCGCCATGTTTTCGGAATGCGCGCTTATTCGCAAAGAGTTATTGGTCATTCACAACTTCTCTCACGTGTTTTGAGAACTGTTTCAGCATGTGTGATCGACTTACGCCATATTTACAATGTTGCAAATTCGATCCAATTTATAAATATTGACACATCATATGCGCAGTACAGGATGCGTAGTGCAATACTGAGGAATCACCTTAAGTGTTCTATAAACTTCGAGACTCAGTCATATGTTCAAGAAATTTGCTTAATCGGCTACTTACACCAACTACTTGGCATCTTGAACGAGCAACGATGTCAGTTCGAGGGAATTGCAGTAGAAGCCTATACCACAACAACAGAACTGAGTGTGTCTCAAAAATACTCAGTGCATTAACTTCATAAAGAAAACAAAGGTCCCAAGGGACTCTATACTGGTTTAAATGGACGTTAGGCTATCATCATATCATAGATAGCTATATTACCCTCAGATTTTAGAATAGCCTGATACAGCATATATCTCCGAGCAATTACCCTCCCAACCATGATACCGGTTTCCTAGTGGATATGGATATCTATCATCTTTTGGTTATATCAAACATCTTTTAGTAGTTGTATTGGGCATTTTTGATTTACATCCGACATAAATGCTTATAGATTTATTGCACATGACATTCATGTATGCAACATAACATTGATATAAGCATATTCAATATTTTTTTTTCCGTAAAGGACTTTCATGGTATGTTTTCAGTTGACGCCGACAACGTGAGAATGCAACAATGAACCACATCTTCATTTGCTTTAAAGGCGTTCGTGCCAAACCAATTACAGGATACTTTGCCCGCATTGTATTACGTGAACAAGACGGAATAATCACGAAATACTTGCGAAAGCGTTAAGTTCTATTTTGGGGTGGCGTTTTTTGATGTCGTTGCCCTTCAGCCTTTCATAATGTCGTAATTAAAACTTAACACAAGACAGACATGTGCAATAAATATATCAAGAAAATCAGCCAAGGTATGTGTTTTTTTTTGTTTGTTTGTTTGTGTTTTTGTTAAATTAACCTTTATTGGTAATAATTCACTTAATTACATCGATAGAAGGGTATATGTTAAGTCAGAATAGTAGAAATAATAGTACAAATAATAATAATAATAATAATAATAATAATAATAATAATAATGATGATATCTGAAGCACAAAGAAGGGCAATATCCAATGCAGGTGCTTCAACATGAATAATCTTTAGCCAAAAAAATTGAATAACCAAGAATGCTACTAAGTTTAAAAGGGAAGTAACAATGCCAGAGATTAAGAACAGAGAAGATAAATCAACCTCAGAAAATGCTAAAGCCGTGAAACACTTGTTCAAGTCCAAGATGAAATCAATGAAAGAAGAAAAGTGGAAAAACAGAGCATTGCATTGCCAGTATCCAAGGATCCTACTCGGAAGCGAGTCATGTAGACGCAGTCACCACCAAAAAATGTTTGTCAAGTAATCTGAAAGGAGAAACAGAGGGACAACATGTTGCAGCTCAAGACCAGCTAATAAACACCAGAAACTACCATAAAGTAATATGTGGCCAGTAAGTGGAGAGCAAATGCAGAATGTGTTCGCAACATGAACTGACAGTGGACCATATTGTATCTGGATGTGTGGTATAAGCCAAAAACAGAGTACATCTCCAGGCACAATAATGCTGCAGCATATCTGCATTGGAGCATCTGTAAAGATCATGATATCGAGATTACAGACAAATGGTACCAACACGAGCCAAAGACGGTGATGCAAAATAAAGACAACAACATCACCATCATGTGGGACATGACAGTCAATACTGATAGAACTAGAACAGTGAATAGACCAGACATCATCGTCAAAGATTAAGTGTCTTTCACTTGCTAACTGATTGACATAACTGTCCCATCAGATGGAATCATCGCACTGAAGGAGGTCGAAAAGAAAAGCAAGTACAAAGACCTTAAACAAGAAATACAGAAAATGCGGCGTATGAAAACCATAGTGACCCCTGTGGTTGTTGGTGTGCTTGGTACAGTAAAGAAGGGGATGGTAGAAAACATGAGGAAAGTATTAGAGAGAGCAACTGTGACAGAGATTCAAAAGATCTGCATACTGTGATCTGCGCGAATCCTCAGAAATCTGCTTAGTTTATGAACAGAATAATTGACTTGCTTGCCTGATGCTCCAGGTGCATGGTTTGCGCCCGGCTGACGCACAGACGCCAGCCAAGACTGTGATAAAAGAGACAATAATAATAATAATAATAATAATAATAATAATAATAGGTGTTTTTGAAGAGGTGTTTTTGAATACACCTCCCTTAGGAAATTAATCGATCGATTATAATAATAATAACAATAATAATAATAATAATAATAATACCTGGCCCTAATGGCGTCCATGGCTACTGGATCGAGAAACTGACAGCATTACATGAACGAATGGCGGACCACATGAATGATCTGAGGAGCAAAAGGGTCACCATACCTGTATGGATGACAACTAGAAGGACTGTGCTGTGTCAGAAAGACCACGAAAGGGGTGGTGCTGTTGATAATTATCGACACATATCCTGTCTACGGGTCACTTGCATGGAAACTGATGAAGGGGATCATAACTGATAGTATGTTGAGTTCTTTGTAGAAAACGATGCTTTGCCTGTAAAACAGAAGGGGTGTAGGAGAAAGAGCAGAGGCATAAAAGATCAGTTGTTGCTTGATAAGATGGTCCTTGCTGATTGCAAAAGAAAGCACGAGAACTTGGCTATGGCGTGGGTAGACTATAAGAAAGCATACGATATGGTGCCTCACTCTTGGATTATTGAAAGCTTAAAAATGGCACAGGTAGCGGAAAATATAATAACTTTTCTTCAGAAATCCATGGTAAACTGGAAGACGGGGTATCTTTCAAGGAGACAGCCTGTCCCACTTCATCTTCGTTGTTTGCATGGTACCTTCGACCAAGATCCTACAAAATTTCAAAGCTGGATATACCTTAGGAAATGTCAAATAAATCCCTTGTTCTTTATGGATGACTTGAAGGTCTATGGCAAGAATAAAGCAGAGATTGAAAGCCTTGTATCGACAATCCAGTTGATTAGCCAAGACATGGGAATGGAATTTGGGATAAAGAAATGTGGTGTTGTGGTGCTGAAGCTGGGAAAGGTGTGTAAATGGGAGGTTATTAAGTTGATTAATGGACAGACGATAAAGTTGATGACACAGGTATCTGGGCACTCTAGAGTTGGACAAAATCAAGGAGAGGGAAATGAAAGGCATATTTCGAACAGAGTACTTAAGGCGGTTCAAACTTGTCTTGAAATTTCAGCTCAATGGCAAGAATGAGATCAAAGCAGCAAACACTTGGTCTGTGTCGCTCACGAGGTATGGAGCAGGAACAATTAAATAAATGTAATAAGGTTAAATTAGTTTAAATTGTAATTGAATAAATACTTGAACGCTCTTGAATCGTAATTATTGGTGACTAGGAACAGCCCAGCTTGGGACATCTTGGGCTGCAGAATTTCTGCAGCATGCGGCATCTTGGGTTACATAATTTCAGCAAAAGAAGCAGTTTGAGAAATACATCATTTGTGATTGTTTTTTTAATGCAATGGCTAGTTATCCTGTTAAGTAAGTTTTGTAATCTCATTTTCTACTGTCTTTGTTGTAACAGTGGCAGACATGCCTCTGAATCGTTGCGTTTTTCTGCCTTTCCGAAACATTTGTAATAAAATAAAGGGTATAGGAGCTCCTATGATTGTCCATCCGACTAATATGCATACAATTGAGGGATTTATTTTTCATGTCAGTGAAATAAGGATAGATTGTGTCAGTGCAGTTCGTGTAAACTTAACAGTCCGCAAGGAAACCCAAACTTTGCATTTTTTTTCCAAGCCACTATTTCATTATCCATAAGTTTTGCAATAAAAGTCCCCCTTAAAAAAGAATGGATTCCGTGTGTTTTGACAAAAATGAAACCACTCTTGTGCCTTAATTTTACTAGGTCGATAAAAAAGGCAGTTTTTTGCTGAAACTAGCTCTCAATTACCCTTGAAAAGCCCATTTTTGGCGGAAAATGCTATTTTGGAAAAACGCAAAATATTTTGGAAGGTGTTTGCGATGGTATGTGTTACAAAGAATTATAAGTGTTCCGTAAAAATGTTGAAGTAGCTTGTTCATACTAATTTGCTTTTAGTCAGATTCGCGAAGAAGCTGTTGGTAAGGAAGACTAACATCACATTGACCCACGAAGTTGGCGTACATCATTCATAGCTGAAGTATGTGCTGAATCTAAAAGCTGTGTTCAAACGCGGACAAGTAGCCTCACTGACTGATTCTAAGTGATATACGGAGTAAGACAAGACTGTGTACTGTCTACCCTGCTCTTTATGGTTTAGACCCTATTTACATGGACAAGGTCACAAAATAGCTAGGCAAACCCAGACCCAGAGGCCTTCTTCGAATTGATGTTTGCTGACGATATGAGAGTCTTCAAAATAAAGGTGAAAAGGCCATTCAAAAACACACGAGCAATCTTAATGCTGCATGTGAAGCCTACGACAAGAAAATCAGCCTTAGTAAGCCTGAAAAAATGAGGCAGAACGCCGGGCAACCTTGCAGGACTCTTGCCATCAGCATCGAAACCATCAGCGACACTCAGAAAAAAAATTAAATATCATGGCAGCATTTTCACGGACGTTGAGTGAGTTTTGACTGACTAAACATGAAGTACTACATAATAAAGAGTTGTAAAAGTCCAAATTATGTCAAAGTTAGAGAAAAAAAGAAAATATTGGGGAGGAGGGAGGAATAATCAAAAAAGTTAGGGAGGAGGGAGAAAAATGGGTTCCTCTCCCCACTATAGAGATTCAATTTGACATCCAGGCCAAGAGGACGTACGACAAATTTGTGTAAGAAATACAAAGCAATAATTCACTGTGTCTTCAAGTCCCTCAACCAAGTCTAGGGTCTTTTTGATCATCCAATGATAACGTATAGTAATAAATTCTTCCCCCATACTTTGTATTGGGCGATTTCTATTAATCACTACAACACCAAGCCTTCCTTTGGTTTTGGTAGCCATTCAGTCAAGCAGATTTTATTTATTCTGTTATGGGCAAGTGCTCATTAATATTATTTTAAACTTGGTGAAAATTACAGTAATTTAATGTATCCCTGTCCATTGTTTGTGTAAGGCCCTTCTGAAAAGCCTCTATGCCAAATGATTATTGATATATGTTACTACATCTCCTATAAATTATTCAAATATCAGATTACAATATGGCCTCCTCTGAAGCGCTCATTAGCAAAATATTAGGTGAAAATCCTTGTGGTAGCAAATGAGGTTTAGATGGCTTATAACCAAACTGAACAAAGTATACACCTTCCAGATGAACAGTAGTAACTGACACAAGCTAAGCGTGGTTGAGTGGCTGCAAGTGCGGGCATATTTGCGCACAGTATTCCTTTTTGCATCTCATTGTTGCAGGATGAAGCGTTTCAAGCCACCGTAACTTGCACGTTTCATGAAAATTCACATTTCAAAGGATATCAGAACCTTTTTTTTAATGCAGAAGTCACTGCCAGTTTCCTCAACTTCACAATTTTTTTCAGAAAAACTGAAAAGCACAGAGCTCGCTAAGACAGAGTTATAATTCATCTTGGCAAACAAAGCAACATGTGGCATGAAAAATGCAAGTTTAGTTTGAAGTGGATATCATCCCTTTTCTGCTTGTAATGCAGAAGCAAAATATTTGTATTATTCGTAATGAGTGCATGGTATTACGGTTGAATAATTCACTAAAATAGGACTCAACCAATCAGAGTACATAGTACATCGGTTTTAATAACTTCTCAGTGTTACTAATATGTGAAACTAATTATATATTGATTCTTAAAATACATGATTAATTGAAAAACTTAAATTGAAATTGAAGAAAAGTTGAATATAATAATATTAATTATGGCAAATGTTTCACAAGGTCACTGGGCATATTGAATACCTGTTCAAAAAATAAAAACGATGAATTGAAATCTATGGATGACAATAAATATATTTCATATATCCGCCTTCTGCCATTACTTCATAACTATTACTTTTTATTTGAATAATGCTCAGTATGACATCTATTATGATGGCGTCTTTTCAAAAGTAATTGTATTATATTTATAAAGCTCGCTTATGTTTCAGCTCCTGTCTTCGATACAGTGAACTACCGTTATAGCGGACGCCCTCGGGACCACGGTTTGTTGTCCGTAATAGCAGGGTGCGAGAAAATTTTAAACCACATTTACAGAAGGGAGTCACATGTGTATTCATTTTCATTAACTCCAGTACCTTTTTCAGACCCGTTGTCGCACGCAAAGAGCGTCAGAACTTTGTAAAAAACAGTCATCGTATGTTGCAGCAATGTCCATCATCGTTTTGGTTTCCTACTGTACTGAAGTACAGTAACCTACATTTCGAAATTATTTTCATGGAAAAACCTGAACATCAGCTATTGATTGCATCAGCTATCACATTGCCTTGAAATATCGTTCCAATCGGCTCTGTGTACTTGTCCTTTGAATTGCAACTTCCCCCACTTTGTCGCCAAGGAGACTAAATTCATTAGCAATCTTAAACTCCCCTCTATGAATCAAAAAAGCAGGAAAACTAGACTTGATATGTATTCAAATTTTCCAAGATGCTGCTCGGTGTCCGCTATAACGAGAGAGAAAACAGTAAAATTGGGACCGAAAAAAGTGTCCGTAAGTCCGTAATAGTGGGAGTCTGTAATAGCAGGAGTTTATTTCAGTCAAACGTCTGTAACTTTCGCCGGGGATTTAGCTGCTGTCCGTAATAGCGGAGTGTCCGTAATAGCGAGGTGTCCACAAGGCGGGAGTTGACTGTATGTGACAATTTTCGTCCGTGTAACAAAAACAAATACCATATTATTTTATTTAATCAACTCAGCATTACAGAGGATTCAGGCTGAAAATTTCCATAAGGAATAAGAGGATCGTATTTACAGGAAATGTAATATGGTATACTGGTAATGCATAGCTCGGGAGCGAATTGGTTAAGAGAACAAGTAGTTGTGGCCATCAAATAGCTAACTATCCGGCCGTATGAACCACAATTAACTAATAGGTACAATATAACAATAGAACCAAATTCGAACAAGTCAAAGGCCATCAAAAAGGCAATGAGGTACGAATATCACTCAGCTAGTACTGACACTTCTTTTTTGTCTCGCGAGAAGGCAAGAAGAGAACCATATCATTCGGCCTTATCCCTGAACGCCTTTTGAATTCGATACCATTGCGCCCTCCGCTCCTTTACCTCTCGTTGTGTATCTTAACCAAACATTCTGTCAAGACCAGTTACCCTCTTCGTTTTGGCTGAAAGTTGTTGCTTCGCCTTCCGGTTAAACTGCTCATGCTCAGATTTCTAACCAGTGAATTCCATTTCTTAAATGGATTATCCCAGAGGTCTTCGTTCCCGTCCGTGAACGCCCGGGAACGTAGCCTCTGGGAACGGGATTGTTTCCACGCATGAATTGAGATGTCAATTAAATCAACTTTAAATAGTTTTCTTCCGCAAATGTTGTTGAAATAACTTCAAGTGTGTATACTAAAACAATTATTCCTTTCAATCTCGGTGAATAGTGCCAGAATATTTTCCTCGCCGCTTGTCACCTCGATTTCAAAGAATAATTGTTAGATATTTGACGGAAGGGAAACGAAAGCGGTGAACGGAATTTACAATAAACTTACAATTTGTACACCATAATTATTACACCGGACTATCTTCGTATTTCTGTTCTAGGACAGTGTCCAACAAAGTCTTATTTGAAGCATTCCTAATATGAAACAGAAATGCCGCATCTCCATCTAATTCAAAGATTATCGAATTGTTGGGATTTCTGATCCAGTTCCTTTTCTTAAATGAAGGCCTCCTTCCTCCCACGCACCAATGAGCCCATATAGTAGACACGACAACAAAAAACATGTGCAGAGCAAGAAAAACAGAAAATGAAATTGAAACAATGCGATAGAACCCTCCAATGGATCGAGAGCACTGAAAGTAGCTGTGCTTTATAACAAAAGTAACGCTCTCTAGACGACAAGAAGTCCAGTTGGCGCTAACCCCGCTCCACACGTACGCATAAACATTAAGACTTAGAAAACCAGCAGTGAAGATCAAGCCTAGCACACCTCAAACTCTGTACTGCCAAGTTACAGAACTGAAATGTTTACAAAGGTAACTGGAAGCGTTGCAAGGGTAATTTAGACTGCTTTTGCTCGAACGTGATCGCCCGTAATGCTGTTTAAAGATTTTTTCTAATTTGGATGCAAGATTGGCAGTTGCACCGGATGACACAAAGTTTCCTTTGTTAAATTCCGAAAGTAAATGTTCACAAAGAGCCACTGCAGATCGAGTGTTGGGATACTTTTGCCAGAAATTAGATATGACTAGCAAAATCACAGTCTCAGCAAGGAAAATTAACGAATAAAACTTCGCAAAGCAATTCATATTCGAATAGCATTCGTTATCAACATAATCATATTGCCGTCGATCAGACATTACTGTTAGGACAATAGAGGGAAGTTGCTGACTTAAATTCTTGCAAACTTTGAACACATCGCTTGATCCTGCAACAGATGAACAATTAACAGCAGGTATACATATCAAACGGTCTTGCGTGGTCTGCAAACCAAACGAGGCCACTGAAACATCCCACAAGGTAGACAGTAGTTTAGTAGTTCCAGAACTTGGCAAAGCTGAATCAGCTGAATCCATTATTGTAGTCTCGAATTGTCTTGATACTTGAGATCTGTTAAAAGATCAAATTATACGATAGTCTATACTCTGGCCTTTCAGAGGCAGGTCAGTCACAGAGATGTTATAGTTGCAATCGTTTTGGCCATAAAGCAAATGCCGGATGCACGCTTCCCAGCGAGAGATTGAAGATGAGACGAGTGCGGGATTCCAGGACATTTTGCAATGAGTTGAGAGAAAACCGGAACAACCGAAAGTCACGACCTACAACCAAACAGTAAAGCGGTCAGACGAGAAGTTACAAAGCGTTTCATTTAGCAAAGGCAGCAGCTGGACGCCGGAGAGGATGAATGTGCATTTGTTCAGTTAGCGGCCAACCAGGGTTAAGGTTTTTTGTGTATTGTATTTGCATTATAACGTAGCATTCATATTTAAATGATATGGAAATACCAGGAACAAAACGTCTTATTCCCAAAGGGCTTGAATTGGGTACAACATTGGTTGCACTCACACACAGTGTAACACTGATGTTGACACTACTCTGGTGTCAACTCACTGGTGTTTTGAATCCCTAGAGGAACACTGAACAACTGGAACCTTGAATTAACACTAGTGTTAATTCCCTAATGCGACCGCAACCATTGAGTTAGCTGATTTGATCTATTGTCTTTGAAACGTGGAACAATCTGAAGCAGAAACACATTGAATGTCAACCCAAGAAGTCAGACTAGAAGTAATTTGCATATGACTACAAGAAATCAAAGGAGGAAATGTAGGGAAATTCGTTAACAATGCATAACTTGCATGCACCGGAAGTTAAGGAGTGTGTGTGTGGACGAATTCACTGTATTGAACCTTGCTTAGAAGAAGCACATCACAGAAACTTCAAGTGTTGCGAGTTGGACCAGTGAGCAGGCTTCGCGTTTTTCCGGTAATGGCAGAGGGGAGTGATAAAGATATCTGAGAGGAGTACGTACATATCTTCACTGGAGTTGGCAAGCTAATGTGCTATGACCTGAGGTTACATATATATAAGGACCCTCCACCAGTAGCCCAACAGAAAGCGCTCCCTTTGCGTCGCGTCTCCTCGCAATTTCGCGCGAGTGTGTGAATTTCGCCTGCCCCACAATCCATCCCCAAAAATAGAGACTACTCGCAGTCTAGATTACCCTGCTAGTAGAGCCTGTCTTAACTCGACGAGAAAGAAAAGACTCTGCAGAAATCGTCTTAAGTCTTTATTGAGTATGCGCGAGCCGTTGCTTGGAGACAGCTTCAAACACAGGCCAAGTCTCGATCGCACTTCAAGAAGCCATGTTGATTTTCGTACTGAAGGCTAGACTTTGACTTTCGCTTTGTCAAAAATATGATCCGCGCGTTTCCTTAACCGGTTTGACCGCAGTGACTAGCCCAGAAAGTTTGGCTGCGGCGACCTAAAAGACTTGAGACGTTTTCTGCATAGTCTCTCTTTCTCGCCCCCTGGTGAGTTTTAGAGAGGCTCTGCTCGCAGGTTGAGCCTACAGTAGATAAAACTAAATTAGACTTTCTCTGAAGATATATGGCTTCTAAGGTAACAATGTAAGGTACTTTCACTGAAATAAGCCCCTTTCACATTCAAAGTAGACCTCGGGCACACTTAAATCTTCTTAACGTCCCTAGTATGAACCCGCCTGACAATATATAGAAGACACGGACACGTCACTGAGATCTAAAGCCAGTTGAGGCTGAAGCTTCACGACATAAACGTTCTATGAAAGCACCCGAACGGTTTAAGTATTACTTTGTAAGGAAGCTTCAGGACTTTTGAAAAGGCATTTTCATCTTTGATTTCAGTTTTTAGAAAGGTTTCGTAAGCTACTCTAATCTGTAAGCAGGAGTTTCCAATTAAGCCGCAAACCATTGTTGGTTTTCAGTCGTCCCGCGCCCATCTTGAAAGCATATCTGTGTTAGTTAAAAGCGTGTTGAATTTTCGAGTAATCCGGTCGGTTGATTAGTCATCCGGTCTTTACATGACAACGCCAGGAAGCAAAAACGATGTCGTGCTTTGAATATCATTAAATCGTCTGCCCGACCCCTGGCAACCAAAGAGGTATAAATTGCAGCCTCAGATAGCACTGTTGAAACCAAACCCTATCACGCTTGACCACCAGAATAACTATGGACAAATTCAGGATACCAAACGACGCTCTTTCCCCTTTACTACAGATGAATGACGATCTTCAATTGGTCCTTCTACAACTTACTACAACAGGAAAAAGGAGAAAGGGCTTGTATTTCAGGTTTGTGATGCACTGGAAGAATGTCCTCGATCTTTGATAATAATTTAATTCTGCGATGCGCGATGGCCTCTGGGTTTAATTCTTGTCGTTCTTTTCTTTTAAATCAAAGCACACTAGACTATAATGTTAGCTCGATAAATCCTCAATTCAATGACAACAAATTGAGAATTGTCACCGGATGCGCTCTCAAAGAGAAGACAGTCATTGGCCTCTTGACCTTATTTTCGGTGTACAGGGTGACATGCTGCAGGTGATTACGGCTTCGATTTCAGAAGTACGGGTGAATAAACGGCGCAGTGCCACCTCGGCTGAACAACAACTGGATAATTTTATCGTGCTACCAGCGACGACTAACGTGATATGTTGGTACGGTGATGTTATTGAATAATTTAATGTTGTATGGTGAATTAGCATTTGTTTTCAACGAAATCATGGGTCGTGAAAATGACCCCGAAACAAAATTCCAGAACTGAATATTACAAGTGGAAAATCAATGGCAATCCAGGAACTGAATCTCTGAAATTCCCTATTGCAGATCAAAGTATTAAAGCAATAAACGTTGTTGTAACTTAAGTGTGGTGGGATACACTAAGTATTAACGATGGCGGCATTAATTGTCGCGGTTCACTGATATGATGTATCGAGCAAAAGCACAAAAAAAACTATGAAGTTCATTGCTTGCGGTAAATACTTCGGCTGACGCAATGGATAAACGAAAGAAACATGTTTTCGTGTTGTTAAGTCTTTGGAGACCGGTGGAGTGTATTTTATCATATTAAATGACTCTTCTCGGCTCGATACGAACTAAACAAAAACAAAACGAGACAAACGAGCCTGCCATCTAGTGGTGGCTCGAATGAGTCTCCTTTTTGTTTGGTTTAGACGGTGTTTTGCTTTCATCACATTTCAACGACTGCGATGTAAAATCATCCTTATAAGAAACTCTATCCTCGTGCTAACCTAATACCTGATCTCAGTGACAATCACGAATCGTTATGCGAGGGAGAATAAGCGGATTTCGTAAAAAAAGGTTCCCGAAGTTAAGACTTAAAAAAATCACCGTTAATGTACAGAGACGTTTTTTTTAGTCAAGTTAGTTAGCTGGGGATGGGGGGAGGGAAGGTGGTCCAGAAATGAGTTTCAACTCACTTCTAGTCCGATTCCGGATTATTATTACCTGGAGGGTAACCGTCCGGTAATACACCGTCCTGTACACGCTGACTATCCCACAAAACAGATATTGCGTTATAACACACGTTCCATAATTGTTTCAAATACAATTATCAGCAATAAGATAATTAATAGTCAGAATACTTAAAGTGCGATACCTTCATTACTGAACAAAGACTAGAAAAGGGTACAAAACGATTCTCCCCAAAATACTGATACAACTACTTTCAAATGCCTCGAATGCACCTATCGAGTTCTTGATTATTGCCAGTCGTGGACTAAATTAGGTGGAATGAAAGCATGAACAAGTGTCTCAGTATCCTTTTGAGAAAGGTAGTTCTTAATTACTGGGTTGTCAGTATGGCAAACCCAGTCGGAATCTGGGTTTTATTTCGTCGTTTTTTTATTTTTTTTCCGTGTCGGGAAAAGTCTTGCCTGTTACTCCCCTGCTAAGTAGTGTCTTTGTGCATAGAGTCTTCTCTGCGTATTTTGTTAGGTTTGAGGGGGCTGGGGAAATACGTAGACTTCCCTGGTGCTCACATGAGAACGTTTAATTATTAAACCGCAATGGCGTCGAAAGTCGTGGTAACGCGGATAGCGTTTTAGTGCATCTTTAAACAAAATATACCCTTATGGAGCTCAAGAATGGAACGTCACTTGGATAAATAAGACAGGGGGTGAAAAATAAATGTCTGGAATCATAAAAGCGAGGGGTAATGGACTTCGACAACAACTATCGCCGGTCGAGCCGAAATCGAAGTGAGCTGTATTTCTTATATTTTACCAAGTGTGCTGTTATGTAGAACACTGAAACCAAATGGAAAATTCTCTGGTAACTTATGGATTCAACAAAGACAGAGAAGGAATCGAAAACCTCAAGTGGATCAGTGATCTCTGTTCTCTGCACAGCCTTCAGGTAAAAATAATATATGAAATGTGACAGCCAAGAATTTTTGAAAGAAAGATTGCCTCTAATAGCAAATATGTTGTTTGTTTCAAAAAATATTTCGCTGGAAAAGGTGGCCTTTATGAATTCATCATGTTTTGTAATATGCGAGCTTATCTGGCTAATTTTTATGGCAATAGTAAAGCATGTTCGTTTCAAAATGAGGTTGGCGTCTTTTTGTTCTGTTAAGTTAATTAAATATACCATGCCTCGTGATTTCCACTCTCAAAATTACCTCTAGAACCTACTTTTTGCGTAGAATAAGCTTTTAGAATGATGTCCTTGTCTTCTGTGGTGATATTTGTCGATTTGGGAACATTTTGTGAAAAATATATTTATAACGGGTCACACGCGCAACTTGATCGCCCGATTATGCATAACATCCACTTGGCCTTTTGACATCCCATTGAAAAAAGCTCATAAAATATTCCCAGACCGGTCGATTTCCCTGAAAGGGTGATTGCTAACGAATAGAGAAAGATTTTCACAGTAACTAAAAGTTCCTGTGTTAAGCATGGAAATTCGACGAAGCGGTAAATGCGACCAAATTTGTTGCTTGCGTTGCTATCTTTGTGTTTTGACAGATTTCGACAGAATATTAATATCTACGGAATACGGATAGATTGTTAAAGAATCTTTATTTTTGGCGGTTATTTGAACATAAAAGATAGAACGCTTGATATTTGAAAGAAGAGAAATTTCGCGGGAATCAGGACGCGGTGAAAATGAGTTAACAAATTTGCATACGTGCGTTGAAATGTGATATGCTAGGAGACAGAAATTTTATTTCTCTGACAAATGATTTTGTCATTGTAGTGTAAAATGCAGTTTATTTGGTAAGGCAACAATATTTCTTTAACTTCCTGGTTAATCCAATTTAGTGCTACCACTTACTTCACGCTTTTTGCGAATTTTGAGTGTCATGAAATTACATCATTTGCGTAACAATATATCCCTTTACCCTAACACAAAAACATTCAGATGGTAACAAACTTCATATTTATTAACCATTTCTTCTGCTTTTGTACTTGTCAGCATTGTGATTTGTGATAATTCGCAAGTCTGTTTATGTATCTCATAGATGTTCCGCTCATCCTCGGTGTAAAAACGTGCGAAACTCGCAGAGGAAAACAAAAGAGCCAAAAAAACATCAAACAATAGCGTAACCCTACCACGAGCTAACAAAACAAAGAAAAATTTTCACCGGTTTTTACACCGAGGTAAACCCAGATGTTCAGATTTTCAATTACATGGCCGCTCAACCTAGCGATTGTGTAAATAAAAATTTGGTTTTATCAACGGAGTTGATAATTGTTGATAATTGTTGATAATTGTTGATAATTGTTGATAATTAACTATTTTGATAATAACTATTTTGATAATTGTTGTTGATAATTGTTGATAATTGTTGATAATTGTGTAAATAGTTCACCCTGAAGTCACAATAGATAAGTTTTTCAGGAACCCAACAAAGAAGGCTTCCTGACCCGACAGATGAAATGTAAATATGCAGTTAAATATTACAACAAAATTAAAAAAACCAAGGACGGAAGTTTCTTGAATAAAAAGGACGTTGTTTTACTCTGTAAACAATGAACGATTAACATTCTTTCCCGTAGTTCATTCAGTTGACACAAGGTGATCACGTGCACCTTTACTCAAGAGCGTGTTTGTTATCTTTAAACTGAATTTATTACCAAAGCTTAAAAAACTAAAAGACCTCAAAATGGGACCGGGATATTACAAAATAATTAAAGGTGGGAACGTGTGAGCCAAAAGGCCTCTGCTGGCGCGACATGTGGGTGACCCTTAAATGGTCTTAATGACCCCCACTTGAATTACTGTTTTTGTGTAACACGTACCACAGGCGACCCAGTGTACGCTTTTTTAGAGCGTCTTGTTTTAGTTATATTACGAATATGATACGGGACTATTTTACAAATATTTTGTACAGGCTGTTCTAAATTTATGCAAGGGTCGAAAGTCACACCAATGTTCCTAGATGAAGTTGAAAGCAATGTATTTTTACCAGTTACGGGAACATTTTGCACTAAGGGGCACGGTAGATGTTGAGCACGCATTACAACAAGTTTCAATTTGTTGCAAGGCATCCAGGCGTCGATCTCTCTAGCACAAGACGTAATTTTGGATAAAGCATCTACGGTTACGCCAGGAATAGACTCGAATGAGACAGAAATCTACAGCAAGAGGAAAAACTTAAAATCCAAGCGGACTAAAGATCTCCCGTCT
>NC_090875.1:14515298-14517798 GCF_036669935.1 Montipora foliosa | reverse complement strand
ATTTGCAAATTTCCTTGCTATAAATATTCATATTTACCTGGGAGTAAATATGGTGATTTACATCATCTTCGTTTTGTTGTCATAGGCAATGTGCATATGATATTTGTTACACATTTTACTGCTGTGGCAAACTTTCAATTTTTACATAACCGTTATATTATTGAACGAAAACTGCACTGGTATTCGGAAGCTTTTGTTTCATGAACGGCAACGTCCTACAATGAAACCAACCAATGGTAAACAAAATGCTTGGGCCTTCCTCGTTCCCAGGATCTTTTCGGAGGGGCAATTGTCCGCCATTTTGAATCACCCCCCGCAAAGACCCTGGAAACGAGGTTTTGTGACGATGAAAATTTGGTTATCGACGGTTTGAAATTCGCGCGGGCGATGTGATCTTTCCTCTTTCTTTTCGTTTTCGGACGACCAAGGTTTTATACGGCGATTCCTTGACATTTGTGCGGGTGAAATGGCAGTAAGAATCGACGAAATCCGAAAGAAAGGGCAACGACCATTCAGGCCATAACGTCGGGAACCAGCCCTAGTAGTTTTACAGTAGTTCGCCACAAACACACACGCCAGTGTCATGAATGTTGAATGGTCGGTCTTTGGAATGTTCTATGCCTATTTCAAGTCCACGATTCCCACTACTTCCAAGGCGACCAGAGAAACCTAGCAAGAATAGACTTCGCTAGCTGCTTGACATGGAACCGTTGAATCTAGACCCATACAGCTGTACGTACTGGATTCTGATCAGGGAGTTCAGAGACGGTGTTTGAGAAAGAGGTACGACCAACGCCAGCAGCATTAATCGATAAAGAATTCATAGCAGAAATAGAGGCCTTCTTCCTAAAGCAAACGGAGTTCAACGAACGTTTGGAACAAAGGATGGCCGAACAGCTACATGTGGATTTAAGCAAAAGAGCGGGAAGATTCAAGATTTAAAGCGCCGTATAGCAAAAGATTGCTGAATTGAGATTCGCATCATACATACATCCCTCCCTCTGCAAGGACAGTCTTTACTTTTGCAGACGTACATGTACTCCCTTACTGTAGTAATTTCAGGTCACGTTATTTATTTAAGGCCATTTAAAACAATGCCAATAATAAGGAAAGGGGTATGAATGATATGGATCTCTGCATCCCTGTGACAGCTGAAGTCTATTGTACCCGGCCCCTTATTTGCCACTTATTTTTATATGCCTCGTTCTTCAAACAATACTGTTCCTATAACACATTAGTGGCCCGGGTATGCTAAAGTTACATATATCTTTTCACAAGCGATGTGGTGTGCAGTGGCAAGGTTTGGTGGAATACAAATTTCCTGACATGTTACCGTATGCCTTCACTGTTGTCTCATGTCCAAACAATGTCACACGTTTAGTATCTGAAGCCTTTTGTACCAAGCTATTCACCAAACCTTGCCACTGCACACCACATTGATTGTGGAAGGATATACTGTAACTATTTGATATGACATGATATAAAAAGGTATCTAACTTGTTACAGTGCACTTGTCACTTGTTTTTCCTATGACATTATATACCTTCACTGGTGTCTCATGACCAAACAATGTCACATGTTTAGCACCTAAAGCCTTTCATACCAAGCCATAAAAAATAGTTGTAACGAATCAGAATACAGGGAAGACAGTGAAATAATAACTGGATATGCAGCCTTATTCCACCAAACCTTGCTACTGCACACCACATTGTTTTGCATGCACAGGTGTATGCGAGCCTTTACAAAAAAAATCCAATTAACTTGTCGGGTATTCTATGGTAAAGTACTCAATGCATTACTAGCATTTCTCATGGAAGATTATACAGCTACTATATATGTACAAGTTGAGAGCTGGCTATTTAAAGTGGCTAGGTCACGCTATTTTTGGTAATTTTGTTTAATTTTGTTAATTATGAGCTCTAAACGTCAAATTGGCAGAGCAAGAGTCTTTCATTTGCAAAATCACGGCCACATAACAACTGAGAAGGATTTTCCAGCTGTGTAAATGACATTTTGATATAGACTGATATACATTTGAAAAAAGGTGGGCCGACGTTTTTCAAATTTACCCAAATTCAATCCATTTCAATCCTCTTCAGTTTTGTCCATCCATGTCCCTTCTTGTCTTCCCTGTGTTTCGTTAGAGTTCTTCTATAGTTTTGAACAGTTATTTTGATATTTTAGTTAATTCTATGACCATTCGATCAGTGCTGAAATTGCCTAAAATTGCGTGACCTAGCCCCTTTAAATATACTGTACCAACCATTTATGTGATGGAGTTGATATTGTCAATATTTTCAATTTCTCCCCATAAAACCTCAAATTTTATTTGATAAGTACTTAGTCTACATGTAGCTCATACAGTAACAACACAAAAAGGACATCCTGGATAATTTTTATTAAAACTTTTGTTTTAATGAGCAGTTTTCTGTATGATTGCTCCACTGCTTTAATTGGATATGGTAAAACTCACAACATCATGTTTTTAGTGCTTTGTGGC
>NC_090875.1:14507798-14510298 GCF_036669935.1 Montipora foliosa | reverse complement strand
TCTGATAGACTTGACCATCTTCAGTAGTTTGACAATCCAGAATCTTGTGCGAATTTTACTGGCTGTCGAGAGAACGCCAAGGTGGCCTCTTTTATGGATATGTTCACTATATAGACGTGAAAATCGATGATCATAAGGAAGAAGGATAACTTCATTTTTGTTGTGACTCATCTCAATCCATCTTTCTCCCCGTCCTCCAACCACGTATATTCCATCTGTATTCTTTGTGGGGCACAGGCGTTTGTATCGTCCTTTTTCAACGTCTTTATACATGCTTTTTTGCGCTTCCATAATCCAGAATTTTTCTGCCTTTGCTATATCACTTGGAGTTAGTGACTGTCCGGCGTGTTTGAAGGAAGATTTCGGTTTTCTTTGGTACATTGTCAAAATTCTGGCTGTCACTCTGATTAGTTTTCCAAAATCTGAATATCTGTCGATGTTGATTCTTGACGCCAATGTGTCCTTGTCATCTTTACTGAAAGGTTTGGTTATAGTGGATGCTATTTTGATTAATTCAGGAAGTTGCTCCTTTGTCAGTGTTTTGTGTATAGGCCATTCGGATTCGGGCAACTCAAGGAAGCTGGGTCCATTTTGCCAGGCGCTGTCCAAGTTTATTTCATTAGGTTTCTTACCATGAGTTAACCAATCTGCTATGTTATATTTACTTTCCATCCAAAACCATTCTTTGGGGTTTGTATTCTGTTGTATCTCTCCTACGCGGGTTGCGGCGAAGGTATTAAATCCGTACGATTCTTTCTGTATCATGCTATGCACTATTTGGGAGTCCACGATGTGGTAGCACTTTACAAACTTGTATCTACATTGTGTGCGTAGAAATGCTTTTAGTCTTGAGCTTAACAAAGCTCCACACAGTTCAATTCTATCAATGGACATCTTTTTTATCGGTGCGAGTCGATTTTTTGATAGTATAAGTCTGCAGCTATATCGTCCATTATTGAGTTTCCATCTTACATATGCACAGGCACCAAAGGCGTTGCTGGATCCATCACTGAAGATGATTAACGTCGGTTGTTCACTTGTTGCATCCTTTGGTTTCACACATCTCTTGAATTTGATGTTGTTCATTTCCTGCATATCCTGGCAAAATTGTTTCCAGTATTTTTTGTACCTTTCAGGAATTGCATCATCTCAACCTAGTTTATTTTCGATCCCCCATAGTTCCCTCATCAAAATCTTTGCTCTGACTGTAAATGGTCCTGTTAAACCAAGAGGATCATAAATGCTATTCACTTGTGATAGAATTATTCTTTTCGTTGGGTTGCTGTCATTATCATGAGTCTTATCGTTCGGTTTTTTCTTGGATGTGGTTCGAAGGTGCATCTTATATACAAATTCGTCTTGAACTGGGTTCCAAACAACTCCCAAAACCTTTTCCGAATTAGAGGATTTGTCGTTGGGTATAGGTTTGAGTATATCAATTCTATCATGGGTGAAAATCCACTCTTTCATTTTGAAGTTTCCTTCGTCAAGTAAGGCTTCTATATCCTTAGCGAGTTTTGTCGCTTTTTCTTTGGTGGGAACACTCTCTATTATGTCATCCATATACGTGTTTTCTTTGATGACCTGAGTCGCTTCGGGATATCTATCCGCTCCCATTTCTGCTGTTTTTCTCAATGCAACAGTAGCGATCATCCCCGATGGTTTGTCTCCAAATGACACTCTTTGTATTACATACGTGTCTGGTGGTCTTCCAGTGTCCATATCTCTCCATAGAAATCTATGTGTATGTTGCTCAATAGTTTTGATCTTGACTGTATGATACATTTTCTTGATATCACCTATCATTGCAATGTTGTTTTCTCTGAACCTTATGAGTACTCCCAAGAGATCATTAAGTAGGTGTGGTCCTTTAGCCCAGTAGTCATTGAGCATGTGTCCCATGTAACGTGCGCTGCTATTAAACACGATTCTTACTGGAGTTGATTTGGAAGCTGGCTTCAAAACTTCATGATGAGAAATGTAGTGAATTGGTCCTTTGTAGTTTTTCAGTTCTGTTTGCGAGAGTTTCCGTGCGACTTCTCGTTCGAT
Organism: Montipora foliosa; assembly: GCF_036669935.1. Classification (NCBI taxonomy): domain Eukaryota; kingdom Metazoa; phylum Cnidaria; class Anthozoa; order Scleractinia; family Acroporidae; genus Montipora; species Montipora foliosa. The sequence goes on along the minus strand of NC_090875.1, from coordinate 14,508,249 downwards.
CATATCTTCAATTTGTTTCTGATAAACGTTAGCGTGTTCTTTATTTTTTGCTAATCTTTTTTCAGTTGATATGAGCATTCCCATAGCAGCCCTTTTATTATCAGGCAATTCGGCGGGATCCCGAATCCATGGATATTCTGTAATCCATCTCTTTTCTTCTTTATTGTACTCCAGCTTGCTTTCGATTAGACGTAATTCTTTTTCTTCCTTTATGGTGAAGTTTTGGGCCCCTAAAGAGCATTTCCCACACTTACATCCACCGCAGCGGGGTGAACATCCGATCCCAAGGTTCTCTATGTTATAGAAATCTTCAACTCGGACGATTGCTGTGTTGACTTGTATGTGATCGAGCATGTGGTTTCGTGTCGTTTCCTTGATAAAGGGGTGTGTTCCACCAATGCATCTTCCAAAGCGATTTTTTAGTAGAAGAAGGTGTCCTGAAGTTTGTTCA
>NC_090875.1:14497798-14500298 GCF_036669935.1 Montipora foliosa | reverse complement strand
AGGTGACACAGACAACTAAGAGTGAAATGCATAATTAAAAATGAAATGGTTAGGATGCAGGAAGTGGAAGTACTGTTAAATATTCAAACCTCGATATACTTGGGGATTGTAAAATTATCTGAGAAATGGTCATACCAACGTTTCGTTCATGTTGCCTATGTCAAATAAGGACCTAATGCAAAAAAATGTGTCCCTTCCTTTCACCTAAATTACTCTACTATGTAACTTGATAGTAGTATAATGAAGTCACCTTTTTATGAAGACGAGTAATAAACTATTTTACATATGTTTACTACATCTCTGTTTCACATTATACAAATGAGGAACTTAAAACCGGGGTACAAGGCAGTTACGATCAACAGACGAGGATTTTGTGAAATATGATGAAAAGTTAAACAAATGGTAAAAACGCGTCGCCACGTCCCCTCGTCCCCACGTCCCCTCGTCCCCTCGTCCCCACGTCCCGAAGTCCCACATCCTCAAGTCCCCACATCCCCGTCCCACTTTTCGACATTCATTTCAAGAAGACAAATTACATGATAATCACTTCACCTAAGACGAAAAAAAATATCATTTGTAGTATAGAGAAATTACTTGGGTGTCTTTATTGACGAGCACCTAAAGTGGGATGCTCAGCTCCATCACATTAACAAGAAAAAGGCTAGAATATAACAAAAAATATTGGAATTTTATTTAAGCTTAGGCATTACATGTCTATGAGTGCACTCAAACAACTGTACTATACTCTCATATATCCGTATTTAACGTATTGAATAATGAGCTGTGGTACCGCATACAAAACTAAGTTACATAAAATCAAAATAAGTCAAAATAACTGTATTCGATGCATCTTTTTGGCAAACAGAAGAGAAAGGCTCGCACCGTACTATACACTATTAGAAGTGTTAAAGTTAGAGAATATTTTTAAATTAAAAATTGGCTTTCTTGTGCATAAAATACAACATCAAAAAAAGATATACCTCCTGCTCTCTATGATTTAGTTCAACCAGCTTCGGCTGTCCATAATTATAATACAGGTATACCACTAATCAAAACTTGTACGGGCCATTTTCTAGAACCAATTATGGCCTAGCAAGGTTTAGGGTAGTCGCATCACAGACCTGGGAAGCAATACGTATGAAAATTAAGTGTCTCCCCTTCGAAAGTTTTAAAAAAGAATACAAACTCTATCTACTTGACAGTTAGACACGTGATTAACTTAGCCAGAGCTTTATAGCTAGTTTCTATAAGTACTGCATAACCTCCACCCACTTGTAACCGCTCTGTGGTAGCAGCCAATTCGACCGTTTGGCTCCTTTGGCTGCTACACACTTTCTTCTTTGTTATGTTTAATTCAGTGTATAGTTAGCTCTGTTTTTATTTCTTTTTTACTCTTGCTGTTGTAGTGTAGTTGAATAAGAGTGAATAATAAAAACAAATGAAAAAAAAAAAATTAAGAGATTTGAGAGTCATCAGCGTAAAGATGAAAGCATCAATTACAACAGCAACACAGCATCCCCCACTCAAGAGATTAAAAAGTAAAATATCAATTTTGTTGCTATAGATGGATTGTTTTATCTTGAAACCACTAAAAATGGTTTAAATGCACAACTATTGTTTGCACAAAATGATTAACCTGTTATTAAGGAATTAGTCTCTCATTTTGGCCCGCGTTAGTCCCTTCATTTGGCTGCCCCCTTTGATCAATTTTCCTTGCCATGACGGCGTTTAACAAAGTCTCATTTGAAACATTCATCATGTGAAACAGAAATGCCGCATCTCCTAAGACTTTATACCCTTCCCCTTTGTCGGGGTCTACTTTCCAGTCAGTTTTGGTGAATGAAGGACTCCAGCTCAGAGTTCCGAAAAACGCCCAGATGACAGACCCGCAAACAAAAAACAAGCGCAAACCAAGGAAAACAAAAAATGAAACTGTAACAATAACAAGGAAACCTCCATTGGAACGAGAGCACTGGAAATAGCTGTGCTCTCCCACGACCGTAACGCCGTCTAGAGAGCAAGAAGTCCAACTGGTTCTGAGCGTGTAGTGGGAAATATTACAAATTAGAAAGAGGGCAGTGACACCAGAGCCCAGCGCACCTCGAACTCTGTAATGATTTGTTACGGAACTACGATCTTTACAAGAGATCTCTTTGCTGTACCGATTTTCAAAGATTTTTAATCTGTCTAGAAGGTTGGCTCTGGGATCATAGTTCGGTGATGTTAACTCAAACTGTCCTTTGAGTCTCAGCTCTTCTTCGTTACCATGACCACGGTTCGGTACATTTGATGATAACTCAAACGGTCCTTTGAGACTCAGATCACGGTTCGTCACACTTGACGATGACTCCAACTGTCCTTTGTTAAATTCCGAAAGTAGATGTTCACAATGAGCCAATGCGCATCTAGTGTTGGGAAACTTTTGCCAGAAATTAGAGATGGCCAGCAAAATAACAGTTTCAGCAAGGAAAATTAACGAATAAAATTTTGTAAAACAATC
>NC_090875.1:14467798-14487798 GCF_036669935.1 Montipora foliosa | reverse complement strand
ACAGAAACTCAAGTCAAATTGAGACTTACTTGGCGTCTTATCACCTTATTGTGTTTTGATCTGATCGAGTACGCATTCGAGGGGATTAAAACTAGATTCGGGTTCTCTAAGGGATACTTCGTGTCTAAGGTTACAAAGTAAGGTACTTCCACTAAAATATACCAAGCTTACATTCCAAATTGACCTCAGGATTACTTTAAGCCATCTTACGTCCGTATTATGAACCCGCTTTAGAATGCTGAAGGCACGGACACGTCAGGTTTAAAGCCGGTTGAGGCTGAAGCTTCTAGACATAGACGTACTAGGAAAGACCCAGAACGGTTTAAGGATTACGTTATGAGGAAGCTTCAGGACTTTTGAAAAGACATTTTCAGCATTGATTTTAGTTTTGAGTAAAGTTTCGTATTCCTCTGTAATCTGTAAGCAGGTACAGCTAAAATGAAAACGAAGGGAAGTAGTGGGCAGTTGAGCCGCCGGCAAACCATCGTGGGTTCTTCGTCCGGCGCGGCCATTTGAAAGTATGTCTGTGCTAAGATAAAAGCGTGTTGAATTTTCATGTATTCCGGGGGATTGGTTCGTCATCCATTCTTAACATTACACTGCCAGGAAGCAAAATCAATTTCCTGCTTTGAAGACCATCAAATCGTCCAGCCGACCACTGCCAACCGAGGAGGTAAACTGCGACCTCAAATAGCACTGTTGAAACCAAGGACGCTTTCAATTTGACAGAACTGGCGCGCCAGACCGGGCATTTGGAAAGACTAACTCTCCAACGCTTTCAAATCAACACACGTCGATGATAATATATACTCCTCCAGAAGAATACAAGGGATTATCATGCACGTTTTCCCTCAAATTGTTGCATTTTCCTTGTAAACTGACGGGTCTGACCGGCCAGTTCTGACAAAAGGAAAATGCCCCAAACCTATCAGGCATACCAGAATAAGTATGGACAAAGACAGGATACGAAACGACGCTCTTTCCCCTTTATTCCAGACAAATGACGATCTTCAATTGGTCCTTCTACAACTTACTACAACAGGAAAAAGGAGAAAGTGCCTGTATTCTAGGTTTGTGATGTACTGGAAAAATGTCCTCTATCTTTGGTAATAATTTAATTAAATTGAACGAGACCTACCTCGAAGTTGAAGTTTGATTGTGATTCTAACGAGTTATAGAATGCTGAGAGATTACATGAGATAGCGAGCGCATGCGCCAACCGGTTTTTGAAGCTGTGGAGCTGACTGAATGTATGTGTTACCCAGCGCCAAAATGTGTAGGGTGGGAAGGGTGTCGGGTATATAATCTCTCAGCATTCTGTAACGCGGTAGAATCACAATCAAGCTTCAACTTCCAGGTATTTCTCGTTTAATTTTATAATTCTACCTCGTTATCATGCTGAGAGACCACACGAGATTTCAAAGCAACACGGACATGAAGTCCAGATATACTGCACCAACAGTCCAAAAGGCTATTAGAATACCATATGTGACACCAAATAAAAATTTATTGTCTACACGCATCGGACAACACTGAGTTTGCATATGACGAATTAGATGCAGCTATTGGCCTCTTATAATGCCTTGCAAAGCAGCAGTCAGATGACTATCCAGCCGCCCTTAAGATATCATCAAAACTGACAGATGCCCTACTGGCCGCTAAGGTAGAGGTTGCTCGGATAATGTAAGGAGAGTAGATGGCTGTGATTCCTGCCAAGGACATGATTTCTCTCACCCATCTAGTTACCGAGTCTCGGCTTACAGGCCTGTTAACATAACTGATAAGTAATTTGGAGCTGTTAATAGATCTGAGACTTCCAGTTATTTTAGGTACTTCTTAAGTGTTGTAAGTTCACAAATACATGGTTTCTCAAAAGGTTCTAAAATAAACGGAGGATTTAAAAAGCCAGGTTTGTTTTGCTTAAAATTGTCTGTAAAAACAAATTTAAGTGACTCTATCCTTAGACTCAAACATGCTTCCTAAATCTATCAAATGAATAGTTTGGTCTCTCTGGCATGTGACTAGTAATAACAGTATAACCAGCTTAAGGGTAAGCTGCTTAAGAGTCAGCGTTTCAACTAGGAGAAGGCAACCCAAATAGCTTGAAAATCCCATATCTCCTTGTATTTTGGCTTTGGTGGTCTGGACTGATCAACCGCTGGACAAGTGGGTGTTGTCCAACGCTTTGTCCATCATTGACTGTAATATATAAAGTGAGTGCACTTCTTGCATTGTTAATAGCACAATACGTGAATCCTTGGCTGTAAAGTTCAGAGGGGAAGTCTAAAACTTCTGTTATAGATGGCTGAAAAGAATTAAATTCCCTTTTAGTACAAAACGCAGCCCACTTCTTGAGGTAACATGAATATTTCCTTTTGGTGCCTGCTCTCCATGATTGCATGAACAAACTGACAGCTGTCCCTGATATTCTCTTTGTTCTGTAGTGCTCCCTGACAAGAGACAATCCATCATCTGAAGCTGGTTCTTTAGGGAACGTTGAGCCCCCGCATGAGGAAGAGTAAGCAGGTCCTTCAGACGTGGAAGTGTTAAAGGGATGGCTATCAGGAGACTCAGTAATTTTGACCACCAAACCTGTGTTGGCCAAACTGGTGCTATTATTAGTGTATGTCCTTGTTCCTTTTCCAACTTCTGAAGGCAGCTGGAAATGAGACAATGGGGGAAACATAAAAAAAAACTTATCGCCCCAATACATCGTGAATGCATCTACATGAATGGCTCCTGGGTCTGGTTTCCAGGAAATATAAGTGTTCACTTGTTTGTTCAACCTGGACACAAAAAGGTCTATCTCTGGAGTACCAAGTTTCCCCAATATTCTGGCAAAAATGTCTGGCCTTAATTGCCACTCAAGTCGCTCATTAAAAACTGTAGATTGTTGATCAGCCTCTGTTTTCAAAACACCTGGAAGGTGGCATACAGTGAGCCAGACATCATTTTTCATGCAAAGCAGCCACAAGTCTTTTATGAGCGCATTACACTGAAGATATTTTGTACCCCCCATAGCATTGATATAGCAATGAGCGGTAGAGTTATCACTCTTAATGGAGACATGCTTTCCCCTTAATACAGTGAGGAATGATTTCACCCCAAACAAAATTGCTAGGATTTCAAGTTCATTAATGTGCCTTTGTTCCTATTCAGGGGACCAAATGCCCTGGGCTGCCTGCCCATTATACACTGCCCCCACTCTGTTTTTGAAGCATCTGTGGTCATTCGAACATTCGGCGTACATGGAGATATATGATATATTTTTATAAGCTGAGGGCAGATTAGCTATCCACCACTGTAGGTCAGTTCTAGACCTAGGCGATAAGGTCATATAAGCCTCATAGTTGCCTTTGTTGGTTTCAATATCTATGGTCCTGTAGAACAGAGGTCCATATTGGACTCCTGGGCCCGGTTGTTCGAAAGCCGATTAACTTAATCCAGGATTAGCGTAAACTTTCGTTTCATGTTTTCAACTTTTGGGTGAAGGTTTCTGTGGCTTTTTCTTTTATTTCAAGATTGACTGCTTCTAATGTAAAGTTTTGCCCAGTATCACCTTTGAACAACAGTTGGGAGGAGAGAAATAAACTCCTTGGTTAATTTTTAATCTGGAATTAGCGTTAATCGGCTTTTGAACAACCGGGCCCTGGCAAGCTTGAGACTAAGAGCTCAATCACCTTGGCAACTGCCTTTATAGGCATGGAGGGTTTCTTTAAAAGTTGTTGGCATGCCAACACAATTTTGTCTACTTTTTCTCCTGTAAGACATACTCTCATTACAAGAGAATCCAACACAAATCCCCAAAAGAACAAGTTTTTGGCAAGGGGTTAGCACCTAACATTTATCTTTCATAAGTTGAATGGCACGGGTAAGACTTTCCATTTTAAAATGAACATATTCTATGGACTCATTAAGGCCTTTCAAGTTTAAAATCATACGGTAAGAACCAACAAGGAGTGACTTGTTCAACTACACCTTTTTCTAGGAGCTTATTCAGTTCCTTTTCAATATTCTCAGCCTCACTGAAGCTATACCTTATACAATTCGTGGGGATGGTTTGTAGAAATTCAATTGGCAGTGTTGAACCATGTCAAGAACTGTCCTATCAGGGGTAATCTTTTTCGATTCCATGCAGGCAAAAATAATTTTAGCCTGCCAGCAGCTTTTATCTCACAACACTGTCTCACCTCTGTAGACTGATTTGTAGTCAGCTTTGGTTCTTTGGGCCTGGTTTCTTTCCCCGTTCCCTCTTTAGTAGTCCTGGTTCTTCTTTTGGAATCTGTCATAGCTATCTCTGGACCATTTGAATCGAACTTGTCTTTCCTTTCACGGTGTATCTTAGAGGTAATCCGATTAGTATCGGTAATATCTTTTACCGCCTTCGGTAGCTCATCTCCAAATAGTTCTGTGGTAATGGCATTGGAAGGGGCGCAGACGTAGCGATAGCTGACATCTAGCTCTGGTTTCAGAGCTTCGCTGCGTCGTATGTTAAGTCCGCGGTTAGCATTGGCCAGCAGTTGAACTCCACCCATAAGAGTGTGAACAATCTGCTGCTTTGGCGGCCATTCAGCTTTGTTCAGTAAGTCATTTATGACTTTTACAACAGCGGTGGTGCCTTTCACCAAAGACTTTTGTGCCTTTTGGAGATTGATATCCGCTGTTCTTGCTCTCTCTGAAAGATTATTCCAAATTTCAATATTTTGGTAAGCACGTCGCAGTTTCTGGGCTTGCCGTAGCGCTTCCTGATGTCGTTCAGCTTTTCATCATCCGCTTTCTCTTTCAAAAAACTGTTGAGAATCCTGACTAGGCTGGCGTTAATTTCTGAACCTTCCTGATCCTTAGTAGAATACTGCTTTTCGAGCTGGCTTAAGATGTTATTCTCTTCGCTACAAGAGACGTTATCTTGCGCTGGATCTTGATCGTCAGCTTTGCGCCTTTTAGCAGGCGGCTCTGCAGTCTCATCAGATTCCTTTTGTAGGTTTTTTAGACCCTGATTTTTCTCTCTGAGCAAATTACCGAGCGACGAGAAGCCAGCATGCATCCTTGTAGCCAGGTGTTCGAATGACTGCTTCAAAATCTCGGCGATATTTTGGCTTGAAGACTGCCCTGCTGTACAAGGGTCAGCCCTGGTCGTTGTTGTTTTCAATGATGGCGGCTCTTTTGGCGCGCCATTTCCCCGTAGTTGTTTTCTTGCTTTTGCCATGCCTTCAGCAAGGCCTGGCGTCTCCGCCTGATTAGTGCCACATTTGAGCGGCAATGAGGGATCTTTGGTTCCTTTTCCAGTATTTATCTTATCTTGAGTTGACTTTCCTTTTGGAGCCCTCGTGGCCCTGGTTGCATCACCGGTCTTCGCCTCCCATTTTTCAAGGAGACTGTTTTTTGGCTCTAGTGGTCGATCCTGGTTTTCAGGCGTTGTATAAAATAACCTTGACTGATTTTCCGTTCCTTAGAAAGTTTCAGATATTACATAAGTCTTCACTGATTGGGCGTGAAACGTCGCACTGATTGGCGCATGCGCTCGCTATCTCATGTAGTCTCTCGGCATGATAACGGGGTAGAATTCTTGTCGTTCTTTTCTTTTAAATCAAAGCACACTAGACTATAATGTTAGCTCGATAAACCCTCAATTCAATGACAACAAATTGAGTATTGACACCGGATGCGATCTCAAAGAGAAAACTCTCAGTCAGTGGCCTCTTGATACTTCGTGACATGCTTCTGGTGATTTAATACGGCTTCGATTTCAGAAGTTTCGGGTAAATAAACAGCACAGTGCCACCTCGGTTGAACTCCATTTAATTTCCTCTGGGCTAACTGAATAATTTTATCGTGCTACCAGCGGCATCGAACGTGATATGTTAGTACGATGTTATTGAATAATTTGTCATATGGTGAATTAGCATTTGTTTTCAAGGAAATCATGGGTCGTGAAAATGACCCCGAAACAAAATTCAAGAAATGAATATTACAAGTGGAAAATCAATGGCAAACCAAGAACGGAATCATTTAAATTTTCCTATTGCCGATCAAAGTAAGCAATAAACGTTGTTGTAACTAAAATTAAATTACGAACACTAAGTATTAACGATGACGGCATTGCCTGGGTTCACTGAGATGTATCGAGCAAAAGCACGAAACGAATATAACCGCATAGCTTGCGGTAACATTTAATGGCGGCATTGTCAAGGTTCACTGAGATGTATCGAGTAAAAGCACGAAACGAATATGAAGTGCATTGCATTGCTTGTATATATACTTAGTACTTCGGCTGATGCTCAACGATGTATAAACGAACGAAGCACGTTTATAGCGTTGTTAAGTCTTTGGAGAGAGTGTATAGGCTCTTCTCGGCTCGGTAATTAGATAGGAAACAAAACGAGCCTGCCATCTGGTGGTGGCTTGAATGAGGCCCCTTGTTGTTTGGTTTAGACCGTGTTTTGCTTTCAGCACATTTCAAAAAACTCAGTCCTCATGGTAATCTAATACTTGATCTGAGTGACAAACACTAGTAGCCATGCTAGGGAGCTCGGGAACAAGCGGATTTCCGCGAAACAAAGGTTCCAAGTTAATACTTACACAAATCACCATTACATAGAAATTTTTCTCTAGTTAAGTGTTAGTTAGCTGTACCTGAAAAGATTCGTTCCACAAAGAGATTACAGTGACGGACACCTCCTGTTCGGTACGAGAAAGCAACCAGTTCGCGTTGCGTGACTTACGTCACTTCCGTGCTTTTAAGTTTTAAATTACTATCGATCTCAGACTTCCGTGGACAAAGGCTTTTTTTTCAGCCCACTTCATGAACCGTTGATTTCAGTCTGCGGTTAAAAAATTCTGATCTTGTGATAACATTTTTTGTGGCTCTTCGGTTTCGAAAATACTGATCTCGTGACGCCATCTTCTGTTGCTCTCCCTAAAGAGAAAAACGCGAAACGATGTTGACGGCGAGTAAAACCGGCCGAAGCTATTACGGGTAACCCAGGAAAAGCCTTGTCCGAGGAAATAAGAAGCAAGTGTAAACGTTTCTTCAGGTTTTTTTTTTCTTTTCTCGGCCGTTAGAAGAACGAAGGACTCGCGCCACGTAGACACGGACGTCTGCGATCGATAGTAAAATTATAATAAGACCCGGGCAAAGGGTTTCAACATTAGCCTCATCATCCGTTCGATTTTGTTGAACAGCGATGTTAAAACCGTGTGTTCCCCCCCCCCCCCCTCCCCCTCCCCTCCTTTCAACCTTGTTGAAATATGTTGAACCGAAGTTGATGTTGAATGAGTTTAAAAGCCTTTAATTAAAGGGCAGTGTCACGCTATTTCAGTCGAACTTCAAAACACTAAATACGTCTTTGCATCAATCAAGACCAAAAAATAATGGCGTAGTTTTGTTGCCAATAACAAACTTAAGTGCACTGAAGCTATTTTTACCCAGTTTTATTCTAAAAGCATCAAATTTAGCATGACAGTGTTCCTTTAATTAAACTTTGCTTCACCAACCATTCAAGTATTTTTTTTTGTTTTCGTGAATGTTGAATGAAGTTGAAGCTGTTTGCCCTCCTCTTTCAACTTTGTTGGGTATGAGCATGCGCACTAATCGGTCACTCAATGACGTTCCATACCCGTATCCATAGTAACAACCATGGCTGCAGCCTGGAGACTGATGTTGAAATCAAATGTTGAATGATATGTTGAAACCGTTTCCCACCCTATCAGTCAACATCTTCAAATATCATTCAACAAAATCGAACGGATGTTGAAGCAAATGTTGAAGCTGTTGTATTATCAGGGTAAATCAACGTGCTAATTCTCGAGACATAGCTCGAGATATAAATAGGGATTGGGGTTATGAACCGCAATAAAGACTCGCATTTCTAAAAACTCGTATTCAGTGAAAAGGGTAATTTGCACGTGCAAGCCTGGAATTAAACAATTGTGCACAGCTCGCAAAGCGAGGCAATAAATAATACTACACTACGACAAATCGCGTGTGACTGTGCTGGGTGCCTGAAGGACAGCGTAAACCAGCGTTTATTCAGCGAAGACAGATTATACTAAAAAAATACAAGGAATCATCAAAGTCTCATTACAATTAAATGTGACAATCAACGAAAATATACAACAGACGAAATGTTATAGATAAAGACTAAAAATATATTGATACAGTTCGACCTCTATTAAGCGGCCACCTATTACGCGGACACCCTGCATTAAGCGGCCACTTGGAAAAGTCCCGATTTACTTGTCAGCAAACTGCTGTATTTAATATCTCTATTAAGCAGCCGCGGCCACCCTTTTGCTGTCGCAAGTGTATTACTTATCATTTTTTTTTACCTCCATTCATCGCCAACTATTCCGGTCATTACGCGCCCGTAAACTGGCAGCGGTTTTAGCGCGCAAAATAGAAATGAAAATGGCAAATCAAAATGAAAATGGCGGCCAAAAGGGCCCTCGTGGCGGTGGATTACAACCAATTAAACTGTTTCTCTAGTGTTGTCCTTTATGATATCGCCCACACCAGCACAAGGAAGACGTGCAAGAACAAATTCAACGTGGAACGCATAATTCATAGACGAAAGACCAGTAATGTGAGTATCGAAGCGAATACTTGGTGTTATTTGCATGTTGAAACATGTTTTGCAAATGTGTTTTTATCTCTCTCACTCCAAAGGATTTTGAGTATCTTATTAAGTGGGAGGGTTGGGCTCTCGATCAATGTACCTGGGAACCCACGGAGCATCTAACACCAGAGTTGTTAAGGTAAATATTTACTTTCTGTTAGGAAATTCTCGGGTTAAAAAAATATATTGTTGCTGGTTTTACGAATTCAAATAGTGAAGATCATTTAAGATTTATTTTGTCTTAGAATAGTAGTTTACATATAAACTATTAAGCTGTACTGTGGAAAAAAAATTCCTGTATCAAAGAATCCAAATATCAAAGAATCCAATATCCTGAGATGAACTTAACAGTGCTTGATACCCAACATACTAAATACCGAACTAATCAGCAAATTTCAATTTTCTAGGAGCTATGAGAAGCCCCTCAAGCCAAATCTAGGAAGGTTAGAGGAGGCAAGCCGCCAGTTTTATTCTGGTGTTCTTTCCGCCTTGAGGGCAAAGTCATTGGCACCATTTTATGTCATGTTTGACCTGGATTTGTGGCGTTATGTGAGCAATAACAGAGGATGTGATTCACAGCATAAAGGCTACAAATTGTACTGCATTGAAGATCTTGCTCTTCTCAATCTTCCTGAGCAGTGGTGGAATTATTTAAACAATCATGGTCAAGGCCAAGCAGTGAAGCCTCCTCTGAAAATCAAACCCATACTTAGCTGGACACCTGCAACTCAGGTGTTTAAAGATGGCAAGTTGATAGCAAGACAAAGAATGCCTCTTGAAAAATTATGTGTAGACATTCTAAGACGCCCTTGTGATACTGCCAACTTGTTCCAGTAAATATTCCATTCTCGTACCCAGAGTCAGCGGCCTCCCCAGTCAGCGGTAGTCATTGCCAGGTAAGACTCTGTTTGTGTAATCATGAACAGCCAATCAAAAATTTGATATTTATTCCATTCCCCCAGAGTCTAACCTGGCAATGACTAACACTGACTGAGGAGGCCATTGACTCTGGGTACGAGATAGTAAATATTCTTGCATTGCCTTGATACTAGTAATTTTGTTTCAAGGCTGTTTTGTCATGATGCATGAATAAACAGACCACAATAAATATTATAGCATCTCTTTTTTATCTCAACTTGTTAATTACGTGAATCAGCCTCTGCCCTCTGGGTATCAGTTCTTAGGAGCTGCTTCCACTGCATCAATGTACTACATGCACATGTGCTACATGCACATGTGAGCTATTTTCGCATACATCACAATTTTACAATCAACTGAAGGTTACTGGGTGTCCAGTAGTTCTAAAACTCTTCCGGTAGCTGCTGGGTATAAAGATACTGTTCTGATCTACTTGTCATGTGATTTGCTCTTCAGATTAACTTGTAGTACTACAAGATAGCATTGCATCCTTAAACATTTGTTGGAGCCTTTTAAGGTTTCTGGCACGAGTTGTTACCCCCATTTTTTTAAGCTTATCTCTAATATCAGTGGGGGTCATGTTTTCAATATCTACTTGATTGCTTTCCCATAGTTCATGCAGGTTTGATGTTTTCTCTGCTTGTATGTTTGACAGCTGTTTTGCCCGTTTCTCCTTGATGTCATTTTCCCAGTAGGCAGCTTTCCTTTTCTTGTACTGTCTAGGCGTTCGTTCAAAAGTACTTAAATGTTCCTGTCTTTTGAGGACCAGAAGCACATCTTTAGATGCATCCCATTTGTTTGATTTTTGGAGATGTATTCGTCGGCAGTCATCATTTTTTTTCTCTACACCTATTTAAAAAAACAAAACAAAAAATGAAGGGCAGTCATTTGTTAGCATACAGAAAAGTGGGCATCACTGCGTACATACTGTTTTTTCCCAGCTTTGAAATAAACGATTGTACAATGAGTCAGTTTTGCTGATCAGTATTGCAGTCAGTCAAATGCATATTTCAAAATTTGTGCAACTTTAAATTCCAGTCATCTGTTAGCCACACTTTGCAAATCATAAGCTTAAAAATGATACACACAGGTTAAGGTAGAGAAATACCACTGAGAACATGGTTGGGTTAAGTGGTTTTCATTTTCAACTAACAGCAATATACTTTTAAGTAATTTACATGTATGTACCTTGACCTGAAAATTTCCTTATTCCTTTGTGTAACATCATTAACCTAGGTACATGATATGCCATGATGTGCATGTATGGTGTCACTCTTTCCTTTTGGTAACCTTGACATAATGATCCCAGGGATGTAAATGTTGTAATCCACTCTTGTGCCTGTGAGTATAAAACGTGTTTATTAGCCATATTAAATTTTAGTGAAGAAGATATAGCACTCAGCATTTTATGAGTACTAACTGGGACTAATTTTTTTTGTAACAGAAAAATTGATATGTTCTTCTGCAAAGTGATCAGGTGAATTACTTTTACCTTTCTAAGATCTCTGATACTCTATTCTTGTTTTAACTTCAGTTAATTGAAGATATTAAAGAAAGTTGTTGTGTAACCACATGTAGCAATACCTTGACAAAGTAAACATTGTTGATTTATTGTTCAGAGGGATTGTCCTTATTCATCATTTTGTAAAGATCTCCAAAGGACTACAAAATGAAACATGTGAAGCAAATGTTAATTTTGTTAGTTATTTAGGAAGATTTGGTTTTGACTTCCTGTCTGTCATCCAGGGATTTAGTGTAATTTTCTTGGCACACTAGATTATTGTTAACTACCTTCCACAGTTTAGTAACTGTATTGCTTCCTTCTGGCCTAATCACACCCTCCAGTTTAGCAGGAAGATGTTCCAAAAGAAGTTTCTTGTCTGACCCCATTAAACTTGTGAAGTCGAATGTTCCACTGCCCTTTCCATCTGCGTTCTTTTTCTCCCAAACACTAAAGCATACCCCACAGCTATTTATGCATTTCACCAGGGCATTTAAATGTGCATCTGTTCTTAAACTGGGAGCTTTGTTGTGATTTTCTTCCTTGTCCCATTCCACAGCTTCCTGAACCAAATTTGTGAGTAGGTTGTCTGAAAAATCACAGAAGAAGAGATAATAGTGTTTTTTGTAAGGAATTGTTGAAAATAATTTCAAGTGCATTAACAATAAAACATATTTTACTAGAAAGATAGAAGTGAGCCTTGCAAGTTAAACTGGACAATTTAAGCAATTGTCACTTTGAACTTAAGATTTAATTTCATGACGAGTTCTCAGGTCTTTTGTTTTTTTATACATTATAACATCCTCCACATGACTAACCTGTAATTCTCAGCATCAGATGTAGTTCATCAACAACAACATTCTCTAGAGGGACGTTAAGAAGAGGTGGATGGGCACGTGAGTATTTCTTCTGTCTAGCCCATTCTGCAAAATTTCCAATTTTCCTGGAAGTATGCTGTTCCCAGTAGAAATCTTTGGGCTTAGACATATCATGCCTGTGAATTTTTAGGTAATTAGAATTAAATATTGCCTGAGATAGAAGTTATGTTTTATTTTACATGAGAAATCTATTTTTTCAAAGATGAATTTTATATACTTTGTTTTAGCTAATAATTTGTCAGTGTCACCATCTCTGTCTGTCTTTCTACCATAGCTTTATATCTACCTACCAACCTGTCTTTCTTATGGCATAAACACCAAAGACATGCAAAATCTGATGTTTCTCCCTTCATGCCCAAAATCAACAACAGAAACTGAAATTTGAGGGAAATCAAACTTAAATCAGTTACAGTAATAAATAAAATTGAGTGTGATACATGTTCTTTTCTTCTGTTTCATTTTTTCCCCCACAATTTTTTAGTGGGTGTTCAGTTTATACATAAGTACTACGTTTATTTATTAAAGCAATAATAATTATATACATGTATTGATGCTGAAATACTTCCCAGAGTTAAGGAATCAGTAAAACTAAGGAGAAAATAGTATACCTTGTAATCACCACCTAAATATATGTCTGTAGGAATTTCCTTTCCATCAATGCAGATATTTCCATCCTCAATCAACTTGTTGATGTAGCTGAAGACATCTTTGCCTGATGATTTAAGAAGGTCATAGCTCTCATGCCCCTTGATTACTGCTACAGTGTGGTTTCCTGTGTAATATAGATTTATAGTTAACATGAAATGACAATACTTGTAAATGTGGTATTTACTTAAATATTAAAATGTTTGATGGCATACCACATACCTTTGGATGACATTATATCATCTGCATCCAGCAACGAGTAGGAGAGGACTACAAAGTTTGTCATCCTTGTCATCTTGGCCCCATCTCCACTTAACTTGATGTTCACTTTTTCTGGAATTGTGTTTTCATTCTAAGGGAAACAAATGGAAGACTGCACTTAAATAATCAACACCAACATTGTATCATCATCATCATCATCATCATTTCCACTATTATTTATGATGTTATAAATGCAAAAATATTGTCCTACTGAAATGTAAGCTTACCATTTCTGATTTTATTCTGTTTGTCAGTTCCTCTTGAATGCTCAGCTGGGCACCATCTGCTGTCCCTGGTGTCCTTGTTATATGGCAGAGTTGATTTAGATTTTCCTTACACTGTTTGATGAGATAACTTCGTGGCATATTCTCTCCCCCGGTGGTCATGGTGAACTCATGATAGGCAGAATCACGAATGCAGAACTTATCCGTAAGAAATAAGACACATTTTACTTTCTCCTGTTCTTCGTCAGGCAAATCCTTGAATGATTTTGGGTTTTCTTTAGAGCAATAATCAAGTTTATAAATTTCACCATTGTCATCCTTGAAGCATGCTGAGTCAAGGTTAAGACCTAGGGTTTTGGCAAACCACAGGGACTTTTCAACAGATGTTTTAAGTTCTCGCAGCTTACGACGTTGCTGTCGCTCTTTAACTTCGGTTATTTTTCCCTTAGTGTTCTCAAAACTCTGTTGTTCCTCAATTTTTTCAAGATACTGGTGAAGATGAGAATTTTGTTTTTTCAGATTTTCAAGGTCTGCATAGACAGTTTGCAACTTTCCCTTTATCTCCCTCTCCTTCGCCACAGCTTTTTGAAGTTCCGTGTACAGATTTTCACACCTGTTTAGAAGACTGATATTTTCTTTTTTAAGGGCTTCATTTTCTTTTTTCAACTCGTTTAAATCTTTCTCCAGCTCACTGATCTCCAACAGCTCTCCTTGTCTCACTTCAAATTCCCTCACCGTGTTGCATAGTTTTGTGTAAGCCTCTCCAGACTTCCCTTTCAATTTACTGTGCGTTTCTGAGCAAAGCCGTCTTATCCGTCCTTCGAGTCTGCAGCAATCTTCTTTTACCTGGACTCCCCATTGTTCCGCTAAAATTGCATTAAGTATCTTAATGTAGCTGACTTTAAGTGAGGTCGCGTTCTTCAAATCGTACCAACCTTTCAAGGACTTGCAGCTAAGACTAATTTTTAACGCGACTTCCTCGGTGTTTAATTTATTTTTTATATATTCTAAGCTGTTTATACTTCCGAGGCGCTTTAGTTTCTCGACATCCAACTTATTAAGAACATCCGACATCGCAAAGCCCTTTCAAATCATTAGCGATAAGATCGCAAACGGCAAACTTTTTTTATTTTGCCGGGAAGTGATGAATGAAATCGTAAAACGTAACACGTCTTGTTTGATTTTGCCGCGAAATGTCCACCGGAAATAAAATATTCAGAGCTTTAGCTGCTGGCCAAATGAACTGCTTTGCAGCTATCCCAGAACAACCTGCAGGACCAGAGAGCTGATTTTTTCCTGCAAATTTTGATACCAAACATGCTCACCTTCCTGAAAATTTGGGCCTAAAAAAATCGCTTAGGATTCACATCGTTCGCGCAGCGGAAGGAGTCATGTAAGATTGAGGATTGAGGCGGAGCTGAGCCACTTTTTAGAGTTTTTGATGGAAAAAACGAAAGGTGAAACTTGTCGCTTTGGGCTTGATATTTCGGCCTGCACATGGGGAATGATTCTACTATGTGGATCCGGTCCGGCAATTCAAGTACAAGACACTGGCGCACAGGTATGAGCGTTTGATTGCTGGCTGTTTTTGGGATTTTTTAAGGAAACATGAGGGATCAAGCGCAGTTCAACCTCGTTTTTAATGGGTAGTCGAAACGAAAGGTGTAAAGTAAACATTGCAACCAGATTTTCTTGCCAATGACACCACACTGTTTCGTATAATGCAATGCCGGTCCGCAAATGAGCTATCTTTATTATCTTTGTTTCTAGTTGCGAGATTTCAATCCTTTCCATACAATTCCTTTGCAAAATTTAACGCCATTTTGTAAGTTGTTTTTCTGTTAACCGCTGGCGTATCGTGGGCGCGTGACCGCATTTGTTGGCGATGAAGCGGCCAGCAAATTATCTTTCCAAGCGAAATAGTGACAGATGATATATGGTGATAACTCATAACAACAAGAAAACAAAAAGTGCAATTTAATCTTCACTATAACATGTCACAAGCCGCGTACACGTGAAAACTTTTCGTGACATCCGGCGCTATACAAACATAACAATAGCTAACAATAGATAGAGCCGACCCACTGTTTTGTTACAACCAAAATCTGTACGGGAAAACCTTATTCCTACTTTAATGGCAATCTACAAAGATCCTTGCTCCTCAAGTTTTGATTTTAACCATTGAATTGAGAACTCGTCTCATGTGAAGTAGTACTCCATGGAATTTCTAAATCATAGCCGGCTCCTCTGTTTACGCGCTTGCCTTTCACGACAGCTCTTCCTTTGTTTGTTGGCCTCTTGAACAATTTTGTAAGCCATAGGGCCATAAGCTTGGGAACATGTCCAAGAACTGTTTCGCCACTTAATTCATTCTCGAGGATACAATTCCTCCAAGACCTCCCACCTTCTCTCTTTTGCGGACAATTGCTACAGCGTTGTGATTAACCATTTTAAGTGGCTCTCGCTTCAGTTCATATTCATCGCCTATCTCCGGCGTCCAAATTTCGTAATATTCATGGCTCCCTCTAATAAAAGAATTGACCTGTAATACGGTCTCGCTTGTTTATTTTTTTTCCAGCCATCATCTTCTCCTCGGGGCCAACAGAATAAACTTTGGACTGTCTGCTTACTGTCTTACAATGGTACTGTAAATTTAAACCGCATACATCAGATAATGCATTTCTATTCAAAGCAACTGTCATAAAAAGTGTTAAATTTTCCCGTGCCGCTCCAGTCATGTAAAGTAATGGATCAACGAGTGGGCAATTGTTTCCTTTATTAAAATGCAACCGATTTGCCCTGTCATTGTGTGGCAATAGCTCGCAATGATGGATACTGTAGCTCCCGTTCTAAAGACGTTGGTTAAATTTGCGACCAGGAAACAAGTTATAGATGTTTGCATTGTGCCAAGCCAGTCTGCAACAGATCAAATAGTTCTTCCGTTGCTCAGGTTTTATTCCAGGTTTATGGAGCACTAGAAGAATGTCCTCTGATCTTTGGTACTAATTTGATTCTGCGATGTGTGCTGCCCTCGGGGTTTAATTATTGCCCTTCGTTTCTTTTAAATCAAAGTACACTAGACTATGATGTTACATGTAGCTCGATAAACCCTCAGAATTGAGTATTGACACCGGATTAGAGAAAACTCTCAGTCAGTGGCCTGATACTTCGTGACATGCTTCAGAAGTTTCGGGTGAATAAACAGCACAGTGCCGCCTCGGCTGAACTCCATTTAATGTCCTCTGGGCTAACTGATAATTTTATCGTGCTACCAGCGGCATCGAACGTGATATTTTAGTACGATGTTATTGAATAATTTGTCATATGGTGAATTAGCATTTGTTTTCAAGGAAATCATGGGTCGTGAAAATGACCCCGAAACCAAATTCAAGAACTGAATATTACAAGTAGAAAATCAATGGCAAACCAAGAACTGAATCATTTCAATTTTCCTATTGCCGATCAAAGTATTAAACCAATAAACATTGTTGTGACTGAAGTGTCGATGGGATACACTTAGTATAAACAATGGGGGCGTTACTAAACACAGGAACGGATCGGAACGGAACGGAACGGAATATACCGGAATATGCCGGAATGAGGGGGAATAACACTGGAATGAAACGAAATGAACAAGAATAGTGCCAGAATATACCGGAACAAGCCAGAATGACACCGGAATGACACCGGAAGGAGGTGGAATGACACCCAAATAAAGTGGAATATACTGGAATGAACCTGAAAATGCCAAAATTTGGTGTTTTAGTTAGCGCTGACCGATTTTCGGCTTTGTTGTGACGTGATTCCCTAAGGGCATTGCATGTGTTTTTGCCTTTTGTAACATTTTGAATACTTTGATCGTGAGAAAAATTTGACAAGTATATCCGTCGCTAAATGAATAATTATTTCTTGTGGAAGTAACATTTTTTTCGTGAACAAATACAGGAGCAAGAGAAACAATGTTATTCAAATTGTTTTTGCCCATGAATCTCGGAGGCGGCTTTCACTGTGCGAGTCAGAAAACCCGTGAACATTTTTATTTCATTCTGACAGGTCAATTGTGTATTGACCAATCACAATCAAGTTCAGCGAACCACAAACGAATAGGCCATTTCCGAGTTCATGTCTGCCTCCTGTTCAAAGCGAGTCTAAGTGCAAAGTTTTTCTTATGAAAATTAGTTTTCATTCATATGTAAAGTAGAACAAATTGCCATCACAAAAAACTTTGCACTTAGACTCGCTTTGAAGAGGAGGCGCACATGAACTCGGAAATGGCCTATTACCGTTGCTGCTTGCCTGCTTCCCACGACCCACACGTGATGGAGATATACGGAAATAGATTCGCGCAAACGGCCGGAAGACTCTTTTTCTCCTCCCGATTGTTGGCAATAATGCCATCGAGCCTGAACGCAGTGTTTCCCTGTTTGAAGAAAGAAGTCAGAAGCACAGAAAAAAAGATTGATCGTTGATAATATATTTACATGAAGAATTGTGAGAACATATCGTGACTCGTTCCAAGCCTTTTTACTTCCCCTTCATGTATTTTTTTTTTTCTCAGTCTCTCTATTCTGCAACATTTATTCATTCACAGAATGAATCATTTTTTGTTCCTTGTTAATTCCGTCTCATTCCGGTGTCATTCCGCCTCATTCTGGCGTATTCCGGTTTATTCCGGTATATTCCGTTCCGTTTCGTTCCGTTCCGTTCCGTTCCGTTCCTGTGTTTAGTAGCGCCCAAACAATGGCGGCATTGTCGTGGTTCACTGAGATGTATCGGGTAAAAGCACGAAACGAATATGAAGTGCAATGCTTGCGGTATGTGAATATATACTTAGTGCATCGGCTGATGCTCAGCAATGGATAAAATGGCTCTTCTCGACTCAGTACTAAATAAAAACAAAAAGAGCCAAACGAGGCTGACATCTAGTTGTGGCTCGAATGAGGCCCCTTGCTGTTTGGTTTAGAATGTGTTTTGCTTTCAGCACATTTCAGAGACTGCGATGTAAAATCATCCTTTAATATAAGAAACTCTATCCTCGTGCTTACCTCATACCTGACCTCAGTGAAAAACACGAGTATGTGAACTTTATTTTATTTCAACACGGTATATTCATTCAGTTATTAATTCATATGTAATTACATAATTAAACTAACTATATCTAACTAACAATATCCAATCCTACATCTAATAAAACCATAAAAAACTGCTTTACATGAATGCCGTGTCTAAAATACAAAAATTACTTAAGAGGATAAAATGAGTTGATTAGATGACTAAAGTCACTTAAAGATTCTGCCCGCCGCAGACCAGAAGGTAAACTGTTCCAAAGTACCGCACCACTGTAACTAAATCTGTTTTTCAAAAAGTTGGTGCGGGGCAATGGAACAGCAAGTTTGTTTACTGAGTCCCTCAATAGATATTCAGTTACATCAGAACGGTTAACAAACAGCTCTCTTAGATACTCAGGTGTAAGACCATTTAAGGATTTAAATACCATAATAGCTTTCTGTATTTCACGCTGGGAACTTAATTTTCTCCACCCAAGTTTACTAAATAAATCTTCAACATCAGTGTCATAACTGGAAAAAGTTAAAATTCGGGCAGCACGATTTTGTAGCTTCTGCAATTTATTTGAAAGCGTCGAGTCGTCATGTGAAGGAGAACAAGCGGATTTTCCTCGAAACAAAGGTTCCAAGTTAAGACTTACGCAAATCACCGTTATACAGAGATTTTTTCTTCAGTCAAGTGTTAGTTAGCTGTACCTGAAAAGATTATTTCCACTCTGAGAGATTACACTGACACGGACGGCTCCTTTTCGGTACGGCAAAGGCACTAAAGTTAGCGTTTACTCGAGATTCGTTTAACGGAATAGAGATTTTTTACATAGAGGATTTGAGAGAAATCTCAATGGACGTTTCCTCGGGGATAAGTATGAAAACTGAAAACTGCATGTGTACCAAGGTGATTGAAAACACTAATAATGTATGATAAAGATAATGTATGCGCCGATCTGAATGGCTGCACTTTTTAGACCTCCTCCAAGATTTATACTTTTATTAAGTTTTACACCTAAGCTGCTCCAACAAGGTCGGCATGCGTTCTCTTAAAAGTCTTTGTCCTTGTTATAGAGGTGTGCGTGCTGGTCGTCTTGTTCAAGATCGCAGCAAACTTCGTCGTTTTAAAAAAAGTACGATCAAGCAGCGAGGAGTCGGCAATGGCTTAGACAAACCATCTTGGCGTGTTTCCCAGCAAGCCCACAACTCGTCAAACTGCGTTCGTATAACACCAACTTCAATCTTAACAAGGAAGGGTTCTCCATCTGCCTATGTTCCATCGCTATATTTATCGAACGTTATGTCCCTCGCTCCCAAGATTGATGAAATCCGCCATGTACCCCAATATGCAAATTTGGACTGTGTTTGTATAACTGAATCATGGCTTCGTAGTCATATTCACGACAATGTTGTCGCGCTCAGTGGCTTCAACCTAGTGCGAAAGGACAGAGTTGGTATTATTCACGGAGGGGTTTGCCTATACATCAGAGATAATATCAACTTTACTATCCTGGAAGACTTAGAAGATCCATCTTTTGAAGCGCTTTGGATAAAGTTACAAACTGCTCGTCTCCCGAGGGGATACAGTTGTATTGTGCTAGGAACAATTTATCATCCGCCAAACAACACAATACCCTGCAATTTTAGATTATTTGTGGCAGAGTTTGTCGTCCATTGAATCGCGTTTTCCCAACTGTGACTTGCTTATTGCTGGAGATTTCAATCGGCTAAACACCGGGCGCCTTCAAAACAGTTTTGGTCTCAAACAGATTGTTAATTTCTCCACGCGAGGCGATAGAACGCTTGACCTTGTCCTAACGAATCTGAATGAGTACTACAAGGACCCCATTCAACGTCCTCCTCACGGTCTATCAGATCACATGTCCGTAGAGGTACAGCCTAAG
>NC_090875.1:14452798-14462798 GCF_036669935.1 Montipora foliosa | reverse complement strand
TGCGCAATCAGCATAGATTAAACTATGATCGCTAATGCCGACATCAGAGACACCGGAGCAAACAATTTTGTCTGGTTCGTTAGCAAAGATTAAATCAATATTGTTGTTGAAGTTTTCTCAGTAATGCGAGTTGGCTCATTTATCAGCTGATGCAAACCAATAATGACCACATCTTGTTTAGCAGTAATCGGTGTTTCATATGGTACCAAAACATTGCTGTTACGTGAAACAGTGTGTGGTGCCTATCTTTCTAAAAAGAGTGTCTTTTTAAAGTGTTGAAACTGGTTGGAGTCACCTTAAACAAGAATTGCAGATTCTGGTTAGCACTTTGTTTGGGATGATTTTTGCCTACCACTCCAGAAGAAGATCCAAGATCTGGCTCCAGTTGTTCAAACGATGGATAGCGCTATCCGCCGGATAAATCACTATCCCGGCAGTGGATAAGTCATACCAAATCCGATTGCGCTATCCAATGGATAGTGGTTTATCCGGCGAATAGCGCTATGTATCGTTTCAACAACCGGGGCCAGGCCCAGTTAAGCAATTGTGTCCAGGAACACGTGTTATTAGATACACGCCCAATTTTATAGCGGAGCTGGCGGCGCGAGGAGCACCATGGGTAGGAAAATATGGTAACTAATCTGAGCGAGAAAATTTGGTTTTGGTCACCGTACGACCGTATGACCGTCCACCCTCCATGTAATGCGACCAGTATCAATGTGACCAGTATCACATAACCATATCGCGGGCTCAAGTTTACAGCTCATCACTTGTGGAGAGGGGAACGACTTTCGTTTCCATTACAAGATTTCCTTTTGTGGCAAGTAGGACGTCAATTAAGGTTTCTGAATTTTGAGTTATTCTTGTTGGATGAGTAATCAGCTGCAATAGGTTGAAAGAAGAATAGAAGCTCGTGAGAGCTTGACAAGCTGGATCGTTGTCGTTCAACATATTACAGTTTAAGTCTCCTAAAATGAAAATTGGTTTGTTTAGTGAAAGTGCTTTATCAAGAGTTTCGCTTAAATCTGTATCAAAGCAAAGGTGCTTGTGTCTGATGGCTTGTAAACAGTACACACTAAGAAAGATCTCCAGTTTCTGATCTGAATTTTCACCCACAACATATGCAGACCAGAAGCAGCAATGTAAGATAGTTCGTGTAAGCGTTCCACTTTGAAGCCTTGTTTTGTGAAAATGCAAACACCCCCACCAGTTTGGATGTTTCAGTCGAGTCGATGAAAATGAAAGCCGAGAAATTCCACTTCTAAATCTGAGAATGTGCTGTCAAGCCATGTTTCACTAATAGTGAAAATATCTAGCTTGTTTACACGTACAGCTTCTTTAGCAAGTATGTAGTGTTCGCGGTTCTTTAAAGAACGGATGTTCAGATGTGCAATCTTGATTTTGTGTAAAGGATCAGATTGACAACGACGATTTCGTTTGTCAGATTTAGTAGAAACAGGTGTCTTGTTTGGTCCTGGATAGTACTGTATTTGCCTCAGAAGCAAAACGTAACTAAAACCTTCGTTCATTACTCTTTAAGGTTTCGGAGTCCTATTGTCCTCAATATGATGGTGATGGCATTCTTTGCGACGAAAATGGATTCGTCTCTCTTGTATTTGAATACAATTACCAAACGAACGACAAGAAATACTACAGGTAGCCCAGGCTCTGCAAGTGACCGTTTAAATAGGTTTCAGGCAGCGATTTCGGCACAAATCATCTCGATATGAGTAACAATAAAATAATGGTCTCCAAACCTCAAACATGTCTTCTGGTAATCATTTTTAGTGTTTGAAAGATGATATAGAAACAGATAGAAATGAATCATCAGGTCTCGGTTGACGTTGTGTGGCTCCCACGCCAACAGAGGATGCGTCACACTGTAAAACCAATTTAAAAGCCGGATCATAGTGTCATAGAAACGAATCGAAGCACACTTGAAGTAGCTTTGATGTTAAAAAAGCTTCTTGTTCAAGTTTTCCCCATTTCCAGGGTGTTTCTTTACGAAGTAACTGGTATAGAGTAAGGCAATTCTTTCAAAATTATGCAAAACTTTGGGAAGAAAGTCTACACTTCCCAGGAAGGACTGCAGTTCCGGCACATTGGTGGGTGCTTCTGCCTTTCTAATGGCCTTTACCATCTCTTTGGTTGGTGAAATTCCCTCAGCTGAAACAGTCGTACCTAAGTACAAAAATTGGTCTGGCATGAAATGGAACTTGGTGGGGCTCAACTTGAGTCCACATACCTATAGTCGCTGTAACCCACGATGAAGATTCTCCATGTGTATGGTTTTCATCTGTTTCCCCTGAGACCAGTATGTCGTCAATACGAACACAAAAATCTGGAAGGTCTTTCTACACATTTTCAATTGTGGTTGAAAAATGGATACAGCACTAGTTACTTCGTAAGTCAGGTGCTTGTATTGGTATAGACCCTAATGAGTGTTGATGGTGGTGTACGTACTACTTTCGGGAGTAAGCTCAGTTAAATGGTACGCGTGGAAAGCGTATTTAAAAAGTTCCGGGGTTCGCCAGCGAATTCGCCGGATCCGGAAAGAAAAAGTTGCGGATTCAAAAATATCCGGATATGTGTCGACGGGGCCTTAGTCTGGGTATGTTCTTCGTATATTGTGGGCTCCCTGCTAAGCACACTTGTGAGGGTCCTGGGACCTACTCAGCTTGCCGAGTGTGACTATTTTACTCCGGGATTCCTTTCTTGTGCGTGTTTGATATTGGTTTTGAATCAACATTTACATCGGTAAGAATGAGCCATCGCCCAATAATCTTTTCATCTACTGGTACTGTAATAGTTTTTCTTTGTCTGTGCACAGTGTTTCCAGTTATGACTACGCATAGGACTTTATCGAGTTTCATAATTTTTAATGCTAGTGGATTCCATGCGCTTTTGCCGATCCGAATTTATCACTTTTATAGGGCGAAATATCCGCCCTAAAGTGTGATTGAAGCGTCATTGACTTCGTCACCGAGTCATCGGGTGAGGTTATCTACCTTTTCTTGAAGTTATGTTAGTCATTGATCGTATTTAGTTAACTCGTGGTGCATGTGAGTACATTAGACTCGACAGGCCAATCAATGTTTCTGTGTTCTGCTGATATTTGTGGCACAATAGTTTACTCGGAGCATTGTAATTGTATCAACTGTCCTTCTTCGTTATCAAACTTTGTAAGTAGATTTCCAGGTCTCTTTGCCTTAATAAACATGTCGTGAAACTTTCTGTGTCATAATGTACTTAAAATGGTGTTTAAATTCATCCTGAAGTATCACAAAAGAAAGTTTCTCATAAAGCGTGTTTGTATTAAAATTTAAGACAAAAATCCCGTAGTCTATTTGGGTCATACCGATATTAGATTTGAAACGCTGAAAGCAAGATTGCGAGGCCATTTTTGGCCATGACAATTGACTTGTCTTTCCCATAAGAAGAAAACACAACCGTGCGGATTATCAGTGAGGTTGACTAAAACCATTTCGGTGGCGGTGCAAAGCGGTGTTGTTCCATGGCGTGTTTTCTCAGGCTTTCTTTCGTTATTAAACTTGACCTCGGTTATTTGCAAGAGCGACAGCGCAAAACTAAGACAAGCTACAGCGGTCATGGCCGTTCCAAATCCTTTACTTATGACATAGCTGTGCTTTTTCTCCTCCAGAATAATATCTAGCACTTCGATTTATCCAAGAGGTCAATGGCCATCTGAGTACACACCTTGGAGACAAATTCTCTGCGTTCATTTTTCTTTTTCTCCATTTAATTCATCTTCGTAGTCTGCTGTGAGCATCAACAGTACCAGGAGAACTGGTGTGATACAAAGAACCATCTTCAATACATTCGTACGGAGGTATTTTTCTTTGTCGAGGCTGTTTACGACGAATCCAAAAATGACAATGACATTTGGCAGTAAGGCACAGACGATGTAAAAAGCTCACACGATGAAGAATGTGCGAAGCTTTGTCTAACGCTTGTACAACGAATACAACCATATAAGGCATACTGGAGTGTACGAAATCAAGACAGAAGACCACGCACGACCGTTATTTAAACTGGATAAGCAGTAAGAAAACCACACTGAGTCAATAATAGATCAAAAAACACAGCTCGCCCTCCGGATTTTATAAACTGAGGCGCTATGGCTGGAAGCAGTTAAGATGCGTAAAGATGTCTTAAATATGTAAATGATCAGCTGGCCAACCAGCCAACGCGGTTTGTCGCTTCGACATTCCTGCTTAATGATTCGGCGAAACGTAACGTTCTATAAAGGAAAAGGTAAGGAAAGGAACTTTATTTAAGCGTCTAGTCGTTCTAGCGCTGGAGCACTAATTGGGAACACTATAAAGTAAAATTAACAATCAACGCAAATCATGTCAAATGTTGGTTTTTGAGGAGAGGGGAAACCGGAGTACCCGGAGAAAAGCCTCTCGGTGCAGAGTAGAGAACCAATAAACTCAACCCACATACGACGCCGAGTCTGGGAATCGAACCCGCGCCACATTGGTGGGAGACGAGTGCTCTTACCACTGCGCCCACCCTGCAACCCCCCGTACTGTGCTATTCCTATAACCTGAAGAGGCAGTGCTAAAAAAAGACAAGGAGTTCCTCGTAATTAGAAATGACAGTAACCAAACCTCAATAGTACAACAGAACTCGCAGGTTTGAATTTACAGTCACGTTTTATTCTAAAACACTTACAACACGACTACTTTAAACTTTACCGATGCTCTTTATAAAAGTGAATCCTAAACTCCACGTCATTTTTCTCAAAATTTCTGGAAGGCTTACAAATAATCAAACGGACGCTAAACAAACAAGATGGTATTTTTTTACAAGTTTGAATTTTAAACTACTCTCAATTTTCAATCGAATTTTCAAAAAACTGATGTATTATTGCCTAAAATCGTGTCTCGAAAGATTCAATATTCTTGATAACACAATATGGATTTCGTGAGAAAAGATCAAGCCAGCATGCTATTTTAGACATACTGATTAATCTAATCCAAGCCAACATGGATAAAAAGTTGTACACATAGGGTATATTTATTGATCTACGGAAGGCTTTTGACACCGTAAACCATGGAATACTACTGCAGAAACTGAGTCACTATGGGATACGTGAAATTATAAATGACAGGTTTGCTTCATATCTTGTAGGACGTAGACAGAGTGCAGTGAAATTGGCCTCAGAAACATATCTAGTAAGAAAATATTACTATCTGGAGTCCCACAAGGATCGGTTGTAGGACCCCTGATCTTCTTATTTATGTAAATGTATTTGTAATAGCTGTAACCAAGTTAAGTTTTATTTATTTGCGGACGACGCGAATCTTTAATTCATATGCGGATAAAAACCTCAAATCGCTTGAGTCCACAGTGAATAATGAGCTTTCTAAGGTTTCGATTTGGCTGATAGCAAGTAAGTTATCTCTAAATATTAAAAAACCTGATTTCGTAATTTTTCGACCCAGATAGAAAAAAATTACCTTACCAAGTCAATTTGAAAGTTTCTGACCACCTTAGGAATTCATGCGTTTCTCTGGAGTGCAAAAACTATGTCAAGTATCCGGGCGTGCTTCTGTAGTCACGAGAACCTCTCTTGGAAACATCACATTTCCCACATTGCATCGAAAATAAGCATGTCAGTTGTTATTATTGCTACTGAGACTAAGACACTTTGTACCCTTGAATACTTTACATCATATCTATAGATCACTTATCCAACCCTATCTATTGTATGAATAGTCGCGTGGGGCCGAGCTGGAAAAATTCTTACGCCTGCAGATAAATGGGCCCTCCGCCTTCTGATTTTTGGTGACTATAAATCTCACGCAATTCTTTTCTTCATCCCCTCCAATTTACTATCTTTAGAACAGTCTTCTTTATTTCAAATTAGTTGCTTTCTTAATGAATGCATGTTTTCAATGATAATGGCCATCCTACATAAATAATACATTTCATTTACAATCGAATATTCACCCCAATAGCACAAGATCATCGTCAAGAGGTAATTTCTTTGTGCTAGACGCTAGATAAGCAAAATAAATCCTTTTCACGACAAGGTGTTACAGTCTGGAATAGCCTACCGTTTCTTTAATTGTATACAATTAGTCCTAGTTTTGTCACTGGATTTCCGTTTCTCTTGATTTACCTGCTATTTACTGTAAGTTACTTTTTTATTCTGTAAGGTCGGATTGTTAAAATTTGTCATGCGTTAAAGCCACTGCTCGCCTCGAATAGCTGTAGCTACCTGAAATTTGTTTCAAAATCAACACGTGGGAAAGCCCCCTTTAATTTACTAATGCGGCACTCAAGAACAACGCATCACAAGTACAGTCTCTTTTGAACATCGAACAAGATAAAAAAAATCATTTAATTATTTTTGGTTTTTTCTTTGGTTTTGGGCTGTATCAAACGACGGACGTGACATTCGAATTTGCCAAAACAATAATGAACTAAAATATTTTACCGGGCAACCCTAAAACCAGGAATCCGGAATCACAGTACAATACAGAGAGTAAACACTATCCTAAACATTCATAAAAGCTAACCTTAGGCCTAATTAGGCCTAAAAACGTTTGTTTAGGGTCGACTTGCTTTTCCATTTTCAGTGCTTTGATAAACTGAAGAATCATGAAAGTCAGTTTAGGGGAGTCCCCGTTTTTGCATGCCCGTGACAACTGTTTTTGGAAATCGTAACCGTAGTATGATATTCTTCTTAATTAAGATCAAGAGGTAAAATAGGGCAACCCTAAAACCCGGAATCCGAAATCCGGAATCACAGCACAATACAGAGAGTAAACACTATCCTAAACATTCATAAAAGCTAACCTTAGGCCTAATTAGAGTAAACACTATCCTAGACATTCATAAAAGCTAACCTTAGGCCTAATTAGGCCTAAACAAACGTTTTTAGGCCTAATTAGGCCTAAGGTTAGCTTTATGAATGTTTAGGATAGTGTTTACTCTCTGTATTGCACTGTGATTCCGGATTCCGGATTCCGGGTTTTAGGGTTGCCCTATTTTACCTCTTGATCTTAATTAAGAAGAATATCATACTACGGTTACGATTTCCAAAAACAGTTGTCACGGGCATGCAAAAACGGGGACTCCCCTAAACCGACTTTCATGATTCTTCAGTTTATCAAAGCACTGAAAATGGAAAAGCAAGTCGACCCAGGAGGTGGTTTCATCCATTTCTCAGATTTAATGTTCTTAGAGATTGTCATTTTAAAGACGAATTTTAAAAGGATCTCACAAGCGATGCATGACGTTAATGTTTCACTATTGCAATCGATACGTAGCACAGCATGATATTGACAATGGTCCCTTTAAAAGTCAAGCGGTTGTGTTAAACTTTCAGTTCAGTGCACAGAGAACTACAATCCTGGTCAAAACTGTTGGCATAATTCCCGCTTTCCCCTCTCCCCCCGTTACAATGTTTATATTTCACGGTCTCGGCAGCGAAAGAGGAACACGCGCTTCTCATATAACGATGAAAGTGTATATGTACAGCCGAATTTTCTACTTTTCGGCCAAATTTGACAAGTGTTCTAAGGTCTTTTGACCAGGATTGTAGATGAGATTTTAGGAAATTGTATTGAAAGTCACGGTCTGCGTAGTATCAGTGGTATAAGGTTGATGTGCTTCAAAATGTTGCAAAACAAGTGTAATTTCACATGGCAACTAGTTGGACAATGAAGGAAGGAAATGTGTGCTTGAAGGGCGGGTTACAGACGAAGGATTGAATTGATCAATCCTCGCACTTATCCGGACAATTTAAGCAATTCTCTGTGTGTGTTTCTCTCATGCGGACACATGTGCCAACAAATTGACCAACTCGCAAATGTGTGACTTTGTAGCTCAGTTGGTAGAGCATTGCACCGTCATCGCAGAGGTCATGAGTTCAAATTCCGTTGGAGCCATCTGAATCTATCAGGTATCTAAACATGAGACAGTTGCTTCAATTATCATGATATTAGTGTGGGTCACTTCAATCTTTTGTCTCAGTTAAACAATGACACATGGTTTAATACTTCGCTGGTTTGAAGATTACTGAATGCAGCTTACAAACAAGTTGCCATTTGCGATCCTTGTAAATTTTGTAAGTTGCTTTCATTTAGTAATCTTCAAACGAGATGTTATTTCCAGAGATGACGTAATTTCCTAGAACTGCGACTCTTCGTCAATAAATTCCCTTTTCTCGGAAACAGAATCGCCGTTGTGTAGCGTCCGCCGATCGCTTATCTTGCAAGGTGCCAGTCTTGCCGGTTGTTAAACTTAACGTAGCTGATTTGGAGACGATTCCTAAAGCCCATTTACGGACAAGGTTTCGATCGTATTCATGGCCTCCTGTTTGGTTTTTTTAGGAAGATTTGCCTTTTTGGCTTTGTATGCTCTCCAGACGTACTCGCTCACATCGTATCCTGCTGAGTACAAAAGCAATAATGCTTTCTATTTACTAGTCCTCCTTTTTGTTCCTGCTCTGGTCGTATGGTTTTGGATTATTCTATCGAACGATGAAAATCTTCAGTGGTTATTCGCTGTTTGGCTAGCTTATGTCTGGATTGGATTAGTGCCGTTGATAGGAACTATTTTTGGCGGTAGCGACCCAATCGAGAACAAGCTCGACAGTCAGATCTTCTTTGGACCAAATATTTTGAAGATGACTCTTTGCGCATCTCCGTTACTTCTGCTGCTTCTCTTAAGCACAGCCACAGACTCAATGTCTTACAGAGAGCTAATAGTGATTTTGTCCTTGCAAATAGCGATAGATCTTTTTGATGGCGTCGAAATGTTGGAGGTTATTTTGGGAGAAAATGTGGTCCTTCACAACATTCCAAGAAGCTTTGAAGAAGCCATCATTGGCATCGTTTGCTTCAGCTTTCTTCTTTCGCCGCTGCAGCTGGTGGAAGTAAAGATAGACGATGGCGATTGGAAATATCACAAGTGGACATCAATATCGCGAAAAACGATCCAGATTCTCGCTGTAAACGGTGTTTTCTTATGTCTTCGCTTGGTTCTGTTCTTAAAATATGGCAAAGATGCGTCCATCTTTATCGCCAAAAATGGCATCACAATTCTACTTAGCCTGTTTGAGATTTGTTCTACTTTAGAATGTTGCGGTTGCTATTAAAGCCTGATTTCCTTTTTCCAAGAACATACACACTATTCTTACATTCGTAAAGAAAACACTGTATGTTATGGACAACGGGAGAGATGACACTTAAGACTGTTGTTAATTAGCGGACAACGTATAATTCGTTCTTAATTAAGCGATATGTGTTTGAAAAAGGAGGACTACCGCGGCAACGAGGCCAACGGAAGTGTACAACTGGATCGATACGAAAATGATACAACACTATTTACAAGAGCTGACGGAAGTTGGTTAAAACACTTCGCTAAAGTTTTACTGTATGGGTCAGCACTTTCTTCGTCTTGATATTTCCTTAACAAATGTAGTTTTACTTAGTATGACATTTGATTTATTTGATGTTTATCGCTCATTATCAAGGTTCTTTAGCTAAAATAATCCGTATGTAGTGCGGGGCTTTCTGACCTAAAGGCAGTCCTTAGATCGATTACTTGCACCATGATGATTGCACCGTTGCGAGCTGAACAACCCCACCTTGCTCCTCATCACCGACTACTATACAGGAACTTCAGCGAAGTTGCTCGGATAAACTCAGTGACGTTCCGTAGCGTCATCAAGGAAATGAAGGCTGTATTCGCTAGGTAAGGCATCCCTGAGGTAATCGTCACTGACAATGGCTCTCAATTTGCATCCGCTCAATTTGCAGTGTTTGCAAAATCCTGGATGTTTCAACACATCACGTCCTCCCCTCACCACCCACAGTCCAATGGGAAAGCCGAGAACGCGGTTAAGACAATGAAACGCCTCTTCACCAAATGCTGCGAGTCTGACCAGTCAGAATTCCTAGAACTGCTTGATTGGCGAAACACTCCTACCGAAGGAGTCGGCACGAGCAATGCTAGGTAC
>NC_090875.1:14425298-14450298 GCF_036669935.1 Montipora foliosa | reverse complement strand
GTTGATAAATCATGGCAGAGACAAACTTAGATGTATTCAAAGGTAAAGATTCCTCATTCGTGGCTAATTGGTTAAAAAGCAAAGGCCTACACAAACTTTGTTTCGAATTTGAAAGTATTCAGCACCAATTTTTATTATCTTTGAATATATAAATATATTAAATTGTTTTTACAATATATACAATAATTCAATAAAATACCGACGTCGCCGGATACGATTTATATAGGTCAATTGCTTTGACCGACCCGGTGTATTTATCAATACATTTGCAACCATTGATATGTAGGTGTATAAATAAAGGAATGAATGTATGGACTGTATTTAAGTGTCGTTCCATGAAACTCTGTAAAACCAATCAATTCAGTTTATAAAAATCTGGTCATTTTCCCGGGGTTGGAGGCATTTGATCACCTGAAATGGACGTATGATGAGGCCTTTGAACAGCTTTTTGGCCAAGGGAGGGAGGCATTTGAACAAAAAATTTCCAAAAATTCAAATGCCCGGGGGGTTTCCGGGGGGGGGGGGGATGTTGAAACTTCACTTTGACTGGTATACTCCTCCAGAAGAATGTGAGGGATTATCATGCAAGTGTTCCTTCAAATTGATGCATATTCTTTGCAAATTATTGGGTCTGACCGGCCAGTTCTGACAAAAGGAAAGCGCCTTAATAAGAGTATTCGTGCTTCCAGCTTACAACACTGTACGTAAACTACACTTTTACAAAATTAATTAGCTTTTCTGTTTTAATAACATTATCAGTAAATTTGAAAATTTTTGACAGGAAATTTGAAGACATTAGTGTTTTAACTTGCGAATCTACAGAAACTGGCGCCGTCACGCAACGTGTCAACAAATCGTAGTTAAAAGAGGGAACCTCAAATTGCTGATCGTAAATCTACAGAATAATACTGGACTTTGTCATACTGTTATATCTGTCCGATATAAGTTTGAAGGCATGACTTGTTGCAATATAGCTGGCACAACTCGCTTAATACAAACGTCAGAAAGGAAGACGACTTCTCCTTACCTTGTAAATTAATCGCACCGAGAAAAAAAGTTGAAATTTGCCAAATAACAACAGCCGAGAGGAGTAATCCGGTGTCACAGTGTTTTGTGTTCCCTCGTGTTATCTGTTCCCCCGAACACTGAGCACTAGTGCTGTCTGTTCTCCCTTCACCATAACTATAAATATGGTAGCAGAATATGAATGCAGAAAGTATCCT
This sequence comes from Montipora foliosa, assembly GCF_036669935.1. Lineage (NCBI taxonomy): Eukaryota > Metazoa > Cnidaria > Anthozoa > Scleractinia > Acroporidae > Montipora > Montipora foliosa. The sequence continues at coordinate 14,449,075 of NC_090875.1, read as the reverse complement.
AAACATGCATAAAAGCTTACCTTAGGCCTAAAAACTTTTGTTTAGGCCTAATTAGGCCTAAGGCTAGCTTTTGTGCATGTTTAGGATACTTTCTGCATTCATCATATTCTGCTATCATATTTATCGTTATGGCGAAGGGGGAACACACAGCATTAGTGCTCAGTGTTCGGGGGAACACAAAACGCCGTGACACCGCCATACACAAACACTCACTCTCATTCTCAGGGTCCTCTCTCTTCGTAAGAGAGACCACTTGACAAAAACTCGGCTCTCATATACAAATAAAGCCAGCCACACCGCCGATGCTGAAAAAGTGTGGGGAAATCCCACACAAAAACGAGGCTTTCCTAAGAAAGAGGCTAACATGACAAAAAGGCCAGCTAATAAGCCTCTAGCGCGTTTCTGCACAATACTACGACACCTGTGGTGGCCAAAGTAGCGTACGGTATGATTTTCTTTGGCTTTCTTTTGCAAATTCAATTTTTCCCTGCGCTATTCGTCGAATCCATGAAAACAAAAGATGACGACATGGAACTCTATTTGTCGCCTACATTACAGTGATTAACGAAAGACAATTCTCGCCTAAAGTTAACTCTCCTTTCATGCAAATTTGCAAGAAAATCATAAAACGTTAACGAGTTAGAATTCTAATTGCATGATTTAGCTTTGCACCAAGTCCTACACACCGGACTTTCGTTAAGGGTTCATCACCACCATCCAAGCGCGAATACTAATAACTGATACCGGTTTCTAACTGACTGACAATCATGAACACATTAGATGGAACAAAACGTAATTTTTCACTTGATCTTATATCAAAGTTCAACCTGGCTAATAACAATAGCATTGCACAACAAAGCAGTTACTGTATTTAAGAAAGCTATAAATGCATATGTCGATTGATTTAAACGCTAAAAAATAAGAGAATCAAGCTGTACTTGCACAACTGCCCCAAGCAACCGGAGAAAGGCGATTTCTAATTTGTATGACTAGAGGGGCATGCTGATGAAAGGGATGGCGACTGAGGAAGGAAAAACTACAAGTGTCCAAATGTAATTTCACTTACGTAATTTACGTCAGCGTTACGTAAGCGGGTTAACAATTGAAATCGATTGAAATGTATGTTATTAATTAAGAAAAGAAATCGAACCAAACGACAGAGATCCCAATCCCGACATTCACAGTGGGGTGTCAAAGTTCCAAAATGTGAAATTGTTTCGTTTGAACATGATGTAAGTATCAAAAATGAATTTGTCAATGATTGAAATACTGCTCCACCCTAAAGATGGCATTGATATTTCGAAGGTGAGAAATTAGAAAATCACATACATTTTCCAAAGGTCATGATCTTTGTCATCTATTATTCGCTCTGGGTCACACAGATAATAGATAGATATGCAACGCTGAGATCAAGATTGCGAGACCATTTTTGGCTATAAAAATTGACTCGTCTTTCCCGTAAGTAAAAGACACAACCAGGCGGATTATTAGGAGAGTGAGGTTGACAAAGACCATCTGGGCGGCGGTGCGAAGCAATGTTGTCCCATAGCGTGTTTTCTCAGGCCTTCTCTCCTCATTAAACTTGACCTCGCTCATTTGCAAGAGCGACAGCACAAAACTTACACAAGCCAAAACGATAAGGGCCGTTCCAAGTCCTTTACTGATGACATAGTTGCGCTCTGTTTGCTCCAGAATAATACCTAGCACTTCGAATGTATCCAAGAGGTCGATAGCCATCTGAGCACACAGCAGCATGGAGACTAACTTTCTGCGAACCTCTTTTTGGTCATTTGTTTCTTCGCCATTGTCTGCTGTGAACATCAACAGTACAAGGAGAACTGGTGTGATACAGAGTACCACCTTCAACACATTTGGACCAAGAAATTTTTCCTTGTCGAGGCTGTTTACGACGAATCAAAAAATGACAATAACATTTGGCAGTAACGCAAAGACGATGAAAAAGCCCACACGAAGAAGAATGTGCAAAGCTTTGTTGCACGCTTGTACATTGAAAGCAAACATACATAGCACACTGGAGCGTACGAAATCAAGACAGAAGACCACGCAGGGCCTATGTATTGAACTGGATAAGCAGTTAGAAAACCACACTGCGTAAATAATAGAACGAAAAACAAAGCGCGCCCTCCCCATTTTATATCGTGAGGCACCATGGCTGGACGCGGTTAAGATGCAACTGTGAAAGAAAATTTTTTTAATACAGGATCTGCTGCCCAATCAGCCGACGGTTTGTCATTTCGATTCGACATGCTTGCGTAATGTTTCCTCGAAAGGTGCTGCTATTCCTAGAAACTGCTCTAGGTTCTGTCGATTATAAAGGTGAGTGATTTGTGCCTGTCAATACTTCATTACTTTGTATTTAATTTCTGATATTTCTTCATCAAAACTCGCGGAAGACTGCCAGAAGCTCATGACCTCGAAGAGTTTTACTCTGGTTCAGAGCTGGGGTTAAATACTTCATTACTTTGTATTTAATTTCTGATATTTCTTCATTAAAACTCGCGGAAGACTGCCAGAAGCTGGGGCTAAATACTTCATTACTTTGTATTTAATTTCTGATATTTCTTCATCAAAACTCGCGGAAGACTTCCAGAAGCTCATGACCTCGAAGAGTTTAACTCTGGTTCAGAGCTGGGGTTTTTGGAGTGTAAAAATTTCCTTATTTGGATATGACATAGCTCGTGCATTTTCCCGCGCGTGCAGCATCGATCTCATTTTTGTCCATATTTGGGCATAAAATTGGTGTCCTAAAATCCCCAGCTTTGTTCTAAGGAAAAGAGTTACAAGTTACATGCTTCAAGGTCACGTGCTTCTAACACTACTTGCATTTATAATTCGAAAATGTGGTTGTTTCACAATGTGATCACCGACCCGAAGAAAGGTCATGAATAAAGTTATTTATACAGTTGTGAATCAGAGTTTTTGCCAAATATGGTCTTCACTCATGCAGATCGATGGTGAAACGATATTTTGGCGGAGAAGAACCCAGAAGGACCGACATTTTCTCATAATTTCGGTGTCCAAGATTGTATCAAAATAGACCAGTTTAATGAGCCCGCAAGTGGCAGTTGTGACCAGGCATTTTTGAATTCTGCATTTGAAAGCGCACAAACGCGGATTTCAGATTTAACTGACTTTTCTTTCACTGAAGTGACCGGTTAAAATGACCTAATCTGCAAAAACGGAGGTGTGACCAGTTGTGATGAGAGCCTTGCAACGTTCCATCTTCCTGTAATACAATCTACGTTTCATTTTGCCAATGTAAAAGAATCACAATCCCAACTGGCTTTGTAAATTATCCTAGATTGTTGTGAACGACTAAAACGATCTTTGGAGGAAACAAAGATTTAATCTGGTGAGTATTCTGGAAAATTGCTTTAAGATTGACAAAACCATAAAATTTTCTAACACAAGATTTGAGGCGTCGTTCGATGAAATCTCTTTGTAAGCCCTAGATGAGACACTACAATGACAACATCTTTCTTTGGTACAGTGCTTATAGGCTCAGAAGGTCTGTATAAATATTTCTTTAACACGTCATTGACATTGTAGGAGACTATGCCATTTGGGAAACCGTTGATTCTGGAGTAACGTTTTCTTAAAATCAGAAAGAGATGCCTATAACAAGGTTGTTGTGGAGAACATTTGTAAGCAACGATAGGTCAAAGTACGTATTAAATTAATTTTGTATTTTCTTGGAGTAAAAGAGTCCCACTTGGTATATAAACCAGTGAAAGTATTTTTGTTGAAGATTGATGTGAAGAAGGTGCCGTTACTGCGTTTGACACGAACATTCAAAAACGGAATCTCCTGATTCTCTTTAAATTTCACCTTGAAAGAAATATAGAGCGTTTTCACGTGACGTCAGGGCAGCCATGTTGGTGTTCCATACTAATCCTCTGGGAATTGAACTCTATTTTTATGCAAATAGTTTCTTTTTATTTCATTAAATTAGCATCCATTCTAGTCACGTGATTGAAAACGCATTGTTTCTGTTCTTGAACAGGGAGGAAGTGTCATCCTCATAACGGAACCATACGGACGGTCCTCAAATCTACACTTGAAGATGTTTGCTAAAACAGGACCAAGATGAGAGAATAGATAAGGAATATATGGTCTCCCTTTCTCGAGCGAGGGGTACGAACGGGTGAAGAACATTCTAAGGAACAAGGATGGGAAAACGTCTGAAATAGTGAATGCATACGTCCAAAATATAATGGGGTTTCCCGTAATCAACGGAGCCAACCCAGCGAAGATCCATCAATTCTATGAATCGCTCTCGTTCACTGTTCAAGTTCTCGAGACGCTGGGCAAACTTAAAGAAGTAAATGGCAAAGGAAAGGAAAGGATCTTTGTTAAAGTGTCTAGTCGATTTAGCGCTGGAGCACTAATTGGGGACACTGTAAAGTGAAATCAACAATCAACGCAAATCAAGTCAAATGTTGGTTTTTGAGGGTTAGGGTAAGGCTTTATGTTCGGATGTCGATCGATAAATCCAGGGGTGGATGGTCCTGTTTTGTACACGGTGTTTGCTGCTATATCGTGACGCCTGCGACCTTAGAATCGGTTGGGCTGAACAACTGCCTTCTAACCAAGCCGCCAAGTGGGTCAAAAGATCACCGGAAAGAATTACATTCATGAGGGCCCTGGTTCAGAATCAGGAACCAATCAGCAGCATATCCTTACATGTCTTTGGAGATGCAAGTGGTGTGGGCGTGGCAGCAGCAGCGTTAACTGTCGTGTCGAAACCATCAGGTGTCACACAAGGCATTGTGGCAGCTAAAGCTCGATTGGCCAAACAAGGCCTTACCGTGCCACGCCTTGAGCTAGTCGCCTGTCACATGACAACTAATGTGGCCACTAACGTGAGAGAAACCCTGAAAGGATATCCAGTCGACCAAGTTTCCTGTTGGTCAGACAGTACAGTTGCGCTTCACTGGATAAGAGGAGAAGGAGAATACAAGCAGTTTGTGCACCAACGGGTGCGCAAATCCGAGATAAGAATTGGATAACGTGGGGATATGTGCCTACCAAAGAGAATCCAGCAGACCTTGGGAGTTGTGGAGGGCCTGTAGTACAAGATGACGACCTCTGGTGGCATGGTCCGAAATGGCTCTCGCACCCAAGTGCTTGGCCAGTCGACATAACCACAACCGCCATTGCTGAAATACTAACTGAAGCAAAGACGGTACGAGAGTTATTCAAGCTCGCTACTGACCAAGAAGGTGGATGGATTTGATGTAATTCTTAACAAGTACGGCCTCTGGCGCATGTTCCGCATTGGCGGATGGGTCGCGAGATTTGTCCATAACACAAGGCGTCCACATCGTGAAAGGAAAACAGAGCCACTAACCACCGAAGAACTAAGCATCCAAAGAAGATTCTGGGAGAAGAGAGCGAAGCAGGAGGGCGTGAAATCGAAGAATTATGAAAACGACCGCTTGCAGCTTAACTTACAGCTAAACGACCATCAACTCCTTGAATGCCGGGGAAGGATACAGGGCGTCTACCCAGTGTATCTCCCAGATACAGCAGTCTACACAGAGAAGTTCGTGGAAGAAGCTCATGAATCTACCCTACACGGAGGGACGCAGTTAACAATGGCGAAAGTAAGGGAACGGCACTGGGCCCCGCGCCTAAGACGACTAGCGAGCCGTATCGTGAAAAAATGCCCAGGATGCAAACGATTCCAGGCCACCGCCCTTGCTGTACCGCCTCCTGGACCACTACCGCGTGATCGAACCGAAGGATCCACTCCCTTTCAAGTGGTGGGGGCCGACTGTGCTGGCCCAATCAAGTTTAAAGCCACTCAAAAACGTGAAGGAAAAGCCTACCTCATTCTGTTTGCCTGCAGTCTGACTAGAGCACTGTACCTCAACCTGACGATAAGCTTCCAGAACAATGAATTCCTTCTAAGCCAAAAAGGATTAATAGCACGGCGTGCCAGACCAAGTACAATCTATTCAGATAACGGCAGTACTTTCACTGGAGCTGCATCATGGATTACGCAAGTGCAGAACGACGACAAGCTAAACGATTTCCTTGCACGTCACCAATCACATGGAAGTTTAACCTTGGGGCTCCTGTGCCGAGCCATATCGCTCTGAACCAGAGCACGTTGATTAAGGAATCGTGTCTCTGGTGATGAAAGCAGTGAGGAAGAAAGACTGTGGAATGTAAATTGATGCAGAGGCGATAGATGTGAATTCTGAGAGACAGCAAGCGAGTCAATTGTTGTGCAGTAGTACCGGCCTTGCAAAACCAGGCTCGATCATGGAGGTATAGAAATTTATCAGAAGTCGATAATTTCGATAGTCGATAAAAATCGATTGTTGTCGATTAAAGTCGATACTGACCAATCAACAAATATCGGGAGCTGATAAAAAGCGATCACCCAATTTCTTGTGATTATCGACTTTGATCGAATTTCAATGTTTAAGTTCGATTTTAATCTTGATTTTGATTTTGATCTTTCGTCAAGTATCGAAACGTCAAAAACGACATTTTTGAGTCTTCTGAGGGAGCCACGGTTCGTTCAAGCGGCATAGGCTATGCCGAAATTTTATTTTACTGATGTTTTTACTGTGCAAGGAAGCTGAAATGAAGATAAACAAGTCGTATAAACTGCATCTTACTTCCGTCGAGATCAAAGTAATAAAATTAGTTGGTATAATAAGTATTGTTGCAGAGCGGCTGTTTAAGGGGCTCTTCGCGTGATCCTGGTTAAATGGGCTGTCTCGGTTGCATAGATGAAATTAGTTTCTGATCATATGGCGACTTTCAGGCCCCTCTCCGAAGTAAAATTTTTAAAAAGGTGTGACACGACCATTCAGGGGTCAAATCTAACGAACAAGCCTGGCGAGAAAACTCAAGTAGATCGTTCGTTTGCTACTCTTTCGGAGCCCCATTATTCCCAATATGATGGCCATGCAACAACAACAAAAACAACAACAAACATATTGACTTATACCACACAATGATAAAAGAGAGAGGAAAAAAGGACAACATTACATATGTAAGGTCTAAAGCCGCCTAACTAAAGAGGTAATCTGGCTAGGAGGCAAACTAACAAACTATTTAAAATTATTTTCTCAGTTGTTACATGGAGGCACAAGTATGAAGAAAAACCAAGCAAGCACACGCACACACATAAGTCATCGTTCAAAGAAAATAGGAAAACAAAACAACAGCAACAAAAACAAGAAAAAAAAACGAAAATGGACTCGTTCTTCTTGTCTTTGAACATGATCACCAAACGAACGACAAGAATACTGAAAGTCATTTCAAGAATGTAACACCACTTAGCTGTACGTCGCCTCAGCTTCCCACTCAGCGACCCACTCACTTTGAGTATCGTTTTCGGCCATTTGCCAGGAAGACAGCAAAAAACTAATACATGCAACGACGATCATTACCATACCAAATTATCTTGGGATGTGACCGTTGGGTTCTATCTATCACTGAACAATGTCTAACAATTCGACATTTCTACCACCATCTGGAAGCATAACGCGGAAACAAACTTGACATGTAGTCTTTAACATCCTTTGCAGTGTTCAACGGCAACAAGTACAGTGAAGGATAGTGTCATCTTTAGCTCGTTTGGGCCGGCCCAAGGGCCTCTCTTTGTCAAGACTGTCTCCGGCAGTTGCAAATACGATGACAATAATTACAACCAAACCTAGAACATACAAGCCCCAGGTACGTAGGTCCACATTACTTCTGAAGGACTGTATGATAATGCCAATTTAAATTGTATTCCTAAAACTTTTACTTCTCATCTCTATAAAAATGACTGTTTAAAAATGTTATCAAAATGGCGGATCGTTTTTAATCGTTCAGCTTGGCAACCGCACATGACGTATCGTGATCATTACACGACCGGTAAATGATGTCAAAATGCGCCGGAAATGCAGTCTGAGGCCTGTCAAATACTTGGGTGAGGTTTGAAACAAAGAAAAAGTTCTCGAAGGAATTGAGTCACTACGACAGAAACATCGCGGAATGAGAGGCCTTAACAATTTTGACCATGTTGAAACGTGGAAACCAATCCTCAACTCCTTCTTTGATCGTGAAAACGACTGTAGCAGACAGTGAATTATCGCATTTCCCGCGCATTTTGACATCATTTACACGTGGTGGAATGATCTCAATACGTCATATGCGGTCGCCAAGCTGAATGATTAAAAACGATCCTCATTTTGATAACATTTTTTAAAAAATCTGAAGAAGACCAGTAAAACTGGTCGAAACGTCGGTTTTAAAGATATTTTAACCTGGGAAAATCCCGGAAACAATTCAAATTTTAATTCCAATTTAAATCGTCCTTGTAAATTCCTGTATAGGAAGCAAGCAGAAAGCACTGGGACGTGATAAGGGCAAAAAACGCCAAGCATTCTCCCGAAATGAAAAATGAGGCTGTTATTTCGTTGGTGAACGTAGATGGAATTGCTTTGTATAAAATAAAAAAAGACCAGTCGGCCTATCATTGCATTAGCCAATGGGATGCTACCTTTAACTTAGGAGGTAGGAATAAATGCATTCTCCAAGCAAAGATAATTGAAATTCGTTGTTTCAGTCATTATAAGCACAAGGGAAAGTCGTCCCCCCCCCCCCCCCCTCCCTCCAAATGGCTGTACTCAATGATACTGCTCTCGTAAAAACACATCACAACTCTCTTTTGAGCCACATCGAATGAGATATGTAGTGTTCTTTAATTAATTTTCGCTCTTACTTTAGCTTTGGGCTGTAACAGACGACGGACGACATTTGCATTCTCTAAAACGATTTTGGCTCTTGATCTTAGTAAGACTGAATATATCATGCTAGGGTTACACATCGGAGAAACATGCATCATTCCAAGAACAGATGTCGAGAGCCGGCCGAAAACAACTGGATTCCCCTAAATTGAGGATGAAATACAGCTTAACAGTGCATATCAAAGCCAGAAGAATGTAAACAAGCGAATGCTACTCGAGAACAAAATTATCGGAGCAGGTCAAAAACCTAACTGTCGAGATAAAGCACACCACATTTACAACTAGCAAGTCACCTGCAGTGAACAATACCGCTGACTTGAGTAAATAACAGCTGGTGACCACCCGCTGAAATAGGGGGATTGGTGTTAACCTTAGGTTAAGGCACCGCAAAAAAGACTCGCATTCTTAGAATTCTTCTTCGATTAACAGGCAAGTCAGAAATTTAAAGAAAACGACAAAACTTTTAAGATTACAAGACATATTTTAAGCTATCTTACATAGGCCATTTTTCTGCCGTCACTCAGAAAAAGATCCGTCACTTTATCAAGCGCTACTGCAATGATTTGGACATCAAACTAGTTTTTTTTCTCCTTTAAGATAGCCAACTTGCTTGGTGTGAAAGGCCCTATCCCTGGCGGGCTTCGTTCACGTGTGGTTTATAAGTTTGTATGTGTGGGCTGTAATGCCTGTTATGTCGGCGAAACAACCCGGCATTTTTCCACACGCGTCCGTGAGCACTTAGTCAGTGATAAGGCCTCTCACATCTTCAAACACCTACAGAATTCCGAACATTGTCGCGCCCTGTCTTAGGGACGAAGCCGACAACACATTGAAATGCGCATGTTTTCGTGGCACATTAGGAAACTAGGAGTAATCAGGGAGTTAGTAAGTGCGTTCGAATGTTTGCCCTCCTAAAACAATTGTAACCAAATCGCTAATCAGGCTTCGTTGTATTACACCTGTAGAATTTTTTAAAAATTATTTACAAAAACTTTACAAGCTGAACCACGTGTCACCCCCTACTTTCCTCTGTTATTTGCATGTGAGTTGTGACTAAATGCACGTGAGCGGAGGCAATGTTAGAAAATGCCGCTTTTGTCCTTAGGAGCGCGTGCACGTTGCCACATTCAAGTTGTGTGATAAATTTCCGTTTCCGGTACTTGCCCGTCCTAGCAAAAAGTCGAGATTCCTTCTGCTAAATGCTGGTGCCCAGGTTTCTCGTGAAACAAGTTTAGGTTGCGTTCTCCTCACGTCGAACGCAATAAAGGCCCTATAGATCATAATCAACCACAGGTACAACAAATAAATAGCGTTTCTTGTATGCCAGAAGTTCCCACTGGACTCGCCTTCAAGCTCGTCTTAAGGTGTTTTCAGAACGTTCAAAACACTATTTTGTACCAATTGATTTTTAATTGTACCACTGATCGTGTGATTTCCTATACAATTTAAATCGCACTGTAATCTGTGTGTTTTTTCTCTTTAGGCCCAAAACTATTGAAAGATCTTTTTAATGTGAGTTGATGTACTAATAACCGACAAAGCAAAACTTAATTCACAAAATAAATTTCCAATGCTACATAAAAAGGCTTCAACGATTTGTGGCGGCCAAATTTTAGTATACACCCATCTTTTGCTTCGTTCGGCTGCAAGTTCGATTTTTCGAATTTGGCGCTATTCGTTGAATCCATGAAAACAACAAGATACCAAGGGACTCTTCAGTATTTATTTCTTACATCACAGTGAATAAGGAAAGAATACTCCCAGGTGAAAGTTATGCGAATCATTAAAAATTTAAATCGTTAGCAAAGTCAGATTTCTAACTGCATGACTTTGAACCAAGTCACACGAAAAGGACAACTCATTCTCGATCTACATGCACCAGAGTTCATCCATCAACCAAGCCAGAATACTGAGAGCACTCGGTTTCTAATTTAAGGCCTGGCCAAACGCTCGCAACATTTCAACGCAACATTGTTGTATGATGTTGCGACATGTGTTGAATGGACTGGCCAAACGCACGCAACATATCGCAACAGGGTGGCCAAACGTACGCAACATGTTGTTCCCAACAATGTTGCAAGATGTTGCGTTGAAATGTTGCGAGCGTTTGGCCAGGCCTTAAGTGATCAATCAACAATCAGGGACATATTAGGTTGAAGAGACATGCATCTTTAAATATAATTTTTCAATTGATCGTATTTCTAGGACTAATTCAACGATTTTGCCCTCCCCTCTCCCCCTCTCCCTTCTCCTATTCAATAGGGAGTTCAAGCAAAGACGACGGCTACGGCAACAACAACGCCACAAAGCAAGAATATTTAACAATTATTCCATGAGCGCGCGTTGGATATGAGATGGTAAATAGCCAACGAGGCGCGTAGCGCCGAGTTGGCTATAACCAGTCTCATATCCAACAAGCGCGAATGGAATAATTGTTTTATTAAATTCCTTCAACTCCAAAAATTTGGAAGTACGAAATACGAGCGGAAAAAGCGAGCAAATCCAAGCGAAATCGAAAAAAACTTGAAGCATTTAATAAAACAATTATTCCATTCGCGCTTGTTGGATATGAGATGGTAAATAGCCAACGAGGCGCGTAGCGCCGAGTTGGCTATAACCAGTCTCATATCCAACAAGCGCGAATGGAATAATTGTTTTATTAAATTCCTTCAACTCCAAAAATTTGGAAGTACGAAATACGAGCGGAAAAAGCGAGCAAATCCAAGCGAAATCGAAAAAAACTTGAAGAGCACTTATGCGATGTTGTGTAATACCTTGTTGTCAGACAGACGCAGGCTCATCACAAAAACATTTCTTGCCTTTTCGCGTACTTCTAAACGTCGGAATTGATCCAAACTTTCCACAAAAAAAGTTTTTTTTCTCCTTTTTGGCTTTATTCAAAGAGTAATTTCGCATTCCGGCGAAAACATTTTTTGCTTTAGCAACGCTTAACGCAATAATTTACCATATAAGGTCAAACCAAGGTATATGAGCTGATAACCGAGATTGAGTGAACCAATCAGAGCACGCGAAATGCATTATCCGAGGTTGAGAATTTGATAATATTGGTTAAGAATGGAGAAATAATCGTGCAGCACGTACAGCTCGAATTTCCGTGCATTTTTCTGCCGTACGCCAATAAACAACAACCTGAAATCACCAAATTCTAGGTTTCAGCGACAACGTGAGCATACAACAGTGAGCCATTTATTTGCTATGTTTACTTTAAAAGCGCGGACAGAGCGAATATCTCGACGGCCCCTAACGACTACGGACATTGTATTCGGTTACGTTGTCTTTAATTTTTCCTAGATCTAGATACTGATGTGCTTTCCTTATCTTGCTTCAGACTGCTTTAATTATTTGTATATTTAAACAAATATGCTGAAATTGCAGTCCGGAATTTGCATAATGACTATAAGAAATGTTGGACACTGACTTATTTGAATGTCAAACGACGTTCTCAAACAACTTGATAAAGACGTTTCGACCGAAATCCTTCGGTCATCCTCGGTTTGAATTTGTATATTTCACGGGCTGCCCACCACCGTTTATATCATTTAAACTGCTAGATCGTTTTCATGTTGAACCTAACGTTGGTCAGTCATGGGCTCGCATCGTTACCGTTCTCTTAGGTTTGTCACCGGTGATCTCCAAGCTCTGCTGCTGTCTTGGTGGGGTTGCCACATTTTTGTGGCAGTGCCGATATTTAATCCCACCTTTACCTAAGAGATTGCGTGATGGTTATCATATCAATATTCTTTAATGTCGGGTGAAGTAAAAGCCACACTAAGGGCCGATTCGCACTAGGAGACAAAATCGCAATTGTCCGTGGCAAATCTAAGGACAATTTTCGTCTCGTCTGTTGCATCCGCATTGACAAGGTAAAGTCTTCAAGTTGTGTCAACACTGTCAATATTTCATTATAATTTATTCAATTTTTTAGTTTGACGGGATAATGGAGCGTGTTCAAATTTTATTACTTGTTGCATCGCTCAGATGGCGGACGAAATACTCCTTATGGTGTGCCTGTTGTTGAGGCATCAATACCTTCGAAATCAAGTGGCGCTCTTAACGATTGAACACTGTAGAAGACAGAGACGCCGGGTACGTCGACACAACCCATACTTTTGAAGACTTCCAAGACCAGACCAGTCTTGGCTTGAGATTCACTACAATGACTGAAGGATTCCCGGGTATTATTTCAGAAAGCAACTTCGAATGAACCGATGTGCCTTTGATATTCTGTTGAGCGTCTTGCGTCTTGCGTGACTGTATTGCTCCAGAAAAAATTCTCGCGCTTAGTTTGTACCGTCTAGCTCACGGTAACTCGTACGAAAGTATTGGGCCGGTTTTCAACGATGGAAGGTCAACTGTTCTAGAAGCAGTGCAAGATGTTGTGGGGGCACGTTCCAGAGCCTCGCCGAATTCGGCTGTCCATATAAAGGATAGCTTGCCATGGGATTTAAATTCCATGAACTATTAGGCTTCATTTTGTCCACTGCGAAAATTATAAAATCTAGTTGCGCAACACGAGAAACAACTGAGACGCTAAATTTAAACCGTTAAAAGCTTTTTGACATATTAATGACAAGATAAACAAAATTTTGTTTACTTAAACGATTTTGTCTAATTTTTACCCGGGACAAATTTTGTCAGCAGTGCGTCTGAAGTTTTGTCCGCCTCGGCCAAAATTTGTGAAGTCGCAAAAAACCATCCGCACTAGTAGCTAGAACGTTGGTGTTGACAGAAATTTTGTCTAAATAAACAAATTTTCTGCTAGTGCGGATCGGGCCTAATGTGGCCAATCTATCCCACATCAGCAGTTATCATTTTATCTCCCGTCAATCTCGTCAGCAAACTAGTGCGAGGTCACGCAGACTTTGAGTCCCGTTTCAGCTGAGACATGCGGGTTTCGTGATAAATACCTATTTTTAAGACAATTCAAATCATATTTTGAATCTGTTTGGAAGCTATTTTTTCTCAAAATAGCTTTCAAATAGACGTGTTAATTAATTTATTTGTGCAATACGAGTTTTGTAACAGATGTCAACCGTATCAAAATTAGGTTAAAAAGCCTTTAAAATTGGGCAAAAAACATTTCCAAAAAAATTGTTTAAACATGTATTTGAAACCAGTTTTTTTTTCTGAAATAGTTTCCAAATATATTAAAACATAGTAAATATACTCTTTTGTAAAATAAGTTAAAATTACATTTTTAAATGGTCCACTTGGTTTGGTAAAGAACGGTTTCTAACGAACCAATACTGCTCCACCCTTAAAATGCCGCTGATATTTCGAATATACGAAATTAAAAACTAACAGCAATTCCATCGTCGTTGTGGGTCATACAGATAATAGATTTGCAACGCTGAGAGCAAAATTGCGAGGCCATTTTTGGCTATGAAAATGGACTCGTCTTTTCCGTAAGAAAAAAACGCAACCAGGCGGGCTATCAGGAAAATGAAGTTGACAAAAACCATTTCGGCGGCGGTGCGAAGCAGTGTTGTTGTATACCGTGTTTTTTCAGGTTTTCCGTCGTTATTAAACTTGATCTCGGTCATTTGCACGAGTGTCAACACAAAACTAAGGCAAGCCACAGCGGTCATGGTCGTTCCAAATCCCTTTAGTTTGATTCTATCATCGTGCTCTGCATCCTCAAGAATAATGTCTAGCACTTCGATTGTATCCAAGAGGTCGATGGCCATCTGAGTGCACAACTTGGCGACTAACTCTCTGCGAACCTCTTTTTGGCGATCTGTTTCTTCGCCGTTGTCTGCTGTGACCATCAACAGCACCAGAAGAACTGGTGTGATACAGAGTACCACCTTCAAGACATTTGGACAGAGGAATTTTTCTTTGTCGATGCTTTCTACGACAAATCCAAAAATGACAATGACATTTGTCAGTAATGCACAGACGATGTAAAAAGCCCATACGACGAAGAATGTACGAAGCTCTGTCGCACGCTTGTACAACGAATACAACCATATTAGGCATACTGGAGCGTACGAAATGAAGACGGGAGACCACTCAGGACCTTTGTAATAAACTGGATAAGCAGTTAGAAAACCACATTGAATCAATAATAGAACGAAAAACACAGCTCGTCCTCCTCTCTTCAATCGTGACTTAATAATCTGAGACGCCATGACTGGAAGAGATTAAGATGCTTAAAGATGTCTTTAATATGTAAATGATCTGCTAACCAATCAGCACGTTTGTCGCTTCGATAAGCTTGGTTAACGTTTCCACGAAATGTGCTGCAATTCCGAGAAACTAAGGGTATTGCTAAATAGCAGATGTTTCCTCGCAATTAGCAATGACAGTGACCAAACCTCAATAGTACAATTTACTGTCAAGTTTTATTCTAAAACACAACACGACTACTACTCTACCGATGTTCTAATTTACAAAAAGTGAACACTAAACTACAAATAATTTTTCCCAAACTCCCTGGAAGGCTTACAAATAATCATCAATAATCAAACGGAAGTTAAACAAATAAGATCGGCTATCTTAGTGTCCTTCGGCCTCTTTGATGTTTGAAGACAACGCTGCCACGAACGATCGTTCGAGATCCATCTCAGTAATGGCCGCTCAAGTAACGCGCTTAATTTCAGCTAATCTTTATATATTAACAAAAGAACTGAAAAAGTTTGCACAATTAGCATCAGTTACAGTTCGATTTAATGTCTTATTTCCGTGAGATCGTTGCATACATCTTATTCGATGGTGATTCGCACTTCGCGCGTTAAGTTATTTCGCTTACTGGTTTAATGTATGCAACTATTCTTGCAATTTATTTATCACAGCAAGTTTGCGTGAGTTGAAAGGTGACAACTAATTAGAAATTCAGAAATATATAAATCGACACTGTACTGCAAACGGGCAAATTGCTTTTTTACTTTCCTCCGATCAAAAACGTTAAAGACAGTCAACCGAAGAAATCAAACCATAAGATCGTGTAGATTAGAAGACACAAGTTGTAAGTATATATTCACGAAATCTGAGTTCCATTCCTTTTTAGCCTATCTTCGGCATTCCAAAACATTAATCTACTTGTGTAATATTTTTCTTTCAGTCGACTAGTTCAACGACTTATCGAGCAGCTAGTACGGATTAAAGTCTAAAAATCTACAGGGACTTGGCGTGATCTTGCCATAAAATAGTGCCTCGAACGTAGGTGCGAATCAGATGGTTTAACATAATTCAGGAGCTCATTAAGAGGAGCCTCTATCTCCCATTCTTGGCCTCGGAGTGAACCCTTTCCCGAGTAGATTTATTTATAGAACACCTCCCTTGGGAGATTCAGCACGCTCACTGTCGTCAGGAGCTCTTAATGAGCTCCTGCTGTTGTAAAAGCCAATCAAAACAGAGCTATCTCAGCGTCAAGGGAATTATGATACTTTTCGCGGGAAAAACCTGTTCCTAAAAATGAATTTACTCGGGAAAGGGTTGACTCAAGGAATTAGAGGAGATAGAGGCTCCTCTTGATGAGCTCCTGCATAATTATAATACGCGCGGATATTTTGCGAGTTGCGTAGTGTTTTCCCGAGCCCCGCGGAAAATACGAGCAATGAGCAAAATGTCCGCGAGTATTATATGTTAAACCATCGAATAAGAGATTTATTATGCCACTACAAAAAAGGTCTTATTTTGATTCAATTTTATTTGTTAAGGGTGTTTTTAAAAAAAGTGCATCATCTATTCTTCAGGGCGCGTACGAACGGTGTAAAGAGCACAAAAAGCCAGCCAAAGATCTTTATTTGATGGGATAAACAAAATGACCAGTGACAAGCGATGACAAGCTGAATTCTCAGGCTTCAGGCTGCCGTTCCGTCCATATTTGCTGTATTCTAAACTGGTCAAACCGGGACACTTCAGTGTATTACAACCTCGTTCCCAGGGTCTTCTCGGCTTTCAATATGGCGGCGGGTCGGGAGAAGACCCTGGCGCACAGCAGATCCCGTGATCAAATTTGTCCATCGAGGATGGACAAATATGCATTTTTTTCAAAATGGTGGCAAGGAACAAGGTGAGAGAAATCTGGATACGACAACTGCCAACAAACAAAATGGAGTACGATGGGCAACCCAAAGCTGTAAAATTTGATGTAAGAAACCGAAAATACGGATGGATGAATGCTCGAACAATGGCACCCTACGTAACAATATGTTGTTACGAGTTCGATGTTTAGAGGATGTTTATCTACTAACTAACAGAACGGAAGAGGAGGAGTGTCAAACTTCCAAACTGTAAAATTGCAGGGGGCTGATCCAAGAAATTTTTTTCATGGGGGCGGGGAGGGGGATCCAACGCTACAGAATTTTTTTTCAGCAAATTACTTCTCCTCGCAACTCCTTCACTCTGCCCAACAGGCCCCCCTCCTCGCCGCCGTCACACGTTATACTATCAATTTCGGCTCCCTTATCGTGGACATGGATTTTAAAACAAGTAGTAACTGCTTGAAAAGTTGCTCCACCCTCAAAAATACCGTAAATATTTCTAATATAAGAAATTAGACACTAACACAGATATTGCAAAGCTCACGATAACTGTCTAGTTCATAGTTACAAAATACTCGCCGTGGATCATACAGATAATAGATCTGCAACGCTGAGAGCACGATTGCCAGGCCATTTTTTGCTATGAAAATTGACTCGTCCTTTCCGTAAGAAAAAAACACTATCAGGCGGACTATCAGGAAAAGGACGTTGACAAAAACCATTTCGGCGGCGGTGCGAATCAATGTTGTACTATAACGTCCTGTTTTCTCAGGCTTTCCGTCGTCATTAAACTTGACCTCAATCATTTGCAAGAGCGACAGCACAAAACTAAGACAAGCCACAACGATCATGGTGATACCAAATCCCTTTTTGATGCCATAGTTGTGCTCTGTCTCCTCCAGAATAATGTCTAGCACTTCGATTGTATCCAAGAGGTCGATGGCCATCTGAGTGCACAACTTGGAGACTAATTCTCTGCGAACCTCTTTGTCGTCCTTTGTTTCTTCCTCGTTGTCTGCTGTGACCGTCAACAGTACCAGGAGAACTGGCGTAATGCAGAGTACCATCTTCAAAACATTTGGACCAAGGAATTTTTCTTTGTTGAGGCTATCTACGACGAATCCAAAAATCACGATGACATTTGGCAGTAAGGCGAAGACGATGTAAAAGGCCCATACGAAGAAGAATGTGCGAAGCTTTGCCTCACCCTTGCATATCGAAAGCAACCATATCAGGCATACCGGAATGTACGAAATCAAGAGAGAAGACCACGCAGGACCTTTGTATTGAACTGGATAAGCAGTTAGAAACCCACACTGAGTCAATAATAGAACAAGAAACGCACCTCGCCCTCCCCATTTTATAAACTGAGGCGCCATGGCTGGAAGGGTCAAGATTCGACCGTAAAGATGTCTTTATTATGTAAATGGTCTGCTGGCCAATCAGCGGACAGTTTCTCGCTTCGATATGCTTACGTAACGATTCCGCGAAATATGCTGCTCTTCCGAGAAACTACCGTAATAACGGGGTATTGTTAAAAAACAGGGGGTTTGCCGTAATTAGCACTGACAATAACCAACAGTACTCTCAAGCTTCGATTTACGGTCAAATTTTATCACAGGCAGACAACCCGGCTAAGGATGCGAGAGCGCGTGACGTCACGTTATTTTGAGACAGTTGTAACGGCCGATTCAACTAATCGAGGAAAATGTTCCATAAAAGCTTCAAATCGTCATGTTTCTTTTCGAAAACTCATTTTATGAACAGCCAGATAAATAAAGCTCACTCACCTACTATTTTCTGCGTTGTCCTGAGTGATTTGATGGTTTTTGTTTTTTTTTAATTTTTAATAACACACAAGGAAGTTACAGTAATCACACCTATACATACTGCAAAGCAGTATACTAGTAAAGTGTAAAACTAAGATACAAAAGTGTGTCACAATAGAGTTTACTGATTGAACTTACCATTTAACGATTAAACACGAAAAAGAGAGGATGAAAAAAAATATAAATTTAACGGGTTGTCACATAATATATAACTAGACAAGGCGTGCAACTTCCAAGACCGCTCATCAAATGTTACTAGAGAAACAAAGAAAAGAATCATTTCTAAAAAAATTTATTCCCCAAAAATTGTAACTTGTACGTGCAAGCCGAGCCTGGAATTCAACAAATATAACCACAATTTTCTTTTTGTTTTCCTTCTTTCTGTTTATTACTTTGTCGCAGATATTTTCGTTTGATAGCGGACAACCAGAGAATTAATCGGCCATCTAAAATATAAACGAAACTAGCTAAGCTAAAGTGAAGCACATGCTACATTATTGGACTAAGGAAAATCTCTGGTTACTGAAATAATCAAATCACAAAACCAGACGCTAGATCGACGTGGAAAGAAAACAAAAGCGAAATTATCCTACATGCACCTGTAATGTCATATAATAGATCCGACGCTACTGAATTAGTTAAGGAATGTTCTTGTTCTTTGAGGGTCTTGAAAGTTCCCTAATTGCATGTCTTAAGATGTTTTAAGAACTTTCAAATCATTATTTTTACCTATTAATTTTTTAATTGTATCAGAGATCATGTGATTTCCTTTACAAACAAAAGCGTATTACGGATATCCTACACTTTGTTCGAAGGAATTTAGCCGATTTCGTTTAAAATTCACAGTATATGTGGGATTTTTATGTTACAATTTCATGGTTGATATCCAGTTTAATTCCATAGTCTAAAGTCCCCATTCCGTCATCCAACCGTATGGTTAGGTGCGATCCTATTTAAAACTGTTTTTACCGGCGTTGACTGCAATCAAAAGCAATAAACGGATGCTTTACAAGTTTCTTCGATGCTATCTTAAAATATTTCATACTTTTTCTTAACAATACTGGGAGAAAATTAACCTGGTAAGATGTGTTACCCAGTCATACAATGAGAAAGAAAGAAAGGATAAGAAAAGAAAAGAAACTACAAAAAAAGTGCCTTAAACTTAAAACAACACGCTCGCAAGAGTCCGACTCAACAAAACATTGAAATAAAAATTGTCTGAGATCAGCTTTCAAACTGTAACAAAAAGGCTCCAGCCTTTCACTCAGTAAGAATCCCTATTCACAAACAAACATTGTCCTTCAGATATGCAGGGGTCTCCTAGCACGCTGTGGTCTCTGATGCTGAGCAATAGCAGCCTCATCTGTCGATGACACGGATGGTTAGTCAGTCGGTTGTACAGTGGAGATGGGAGTGCTGGACATGACTGAGTTGGGATTGCTAAGGTCGCTTACGCCACCTGACTACGTTGGATGAGTTGGTGATTCTGGTGTCTTCCTCAGATGTTGCCTATTTCTCCGGTAGATAGCTCCACTCTCGATCTCCACTGCATACGACCGCTCATCTAGCCGGGCTGTCACAAGGGCCTTCTGACACGACTTGTCCCCTTTGCTCACTTCTGGCAGATCCATAGCGTTTTTCCGCAAACTGGCCGCGCGAACGTTGGGACTGAGGGAAGGCTTGCAAGAAGACCCCCTATTTTTGAAAAAGGCCCACCATTTAATGGTTGACTTGGCTCACGCTGATTGACGTCTTATTAACAAATTAGCCAATAACAGGTAACCATGTTAACACACGTTGACTTCCGTCAATACAAACCGAGGCACCCCTTGAGGAAACACCGAGCGATCACTGCAGAATTTCAGTGCCATTGTATTTGAATCGGCAGCGTCTCAGCCGGGTACGACTGGTTATGTTTCTTCCGAGAATTTGTTTAAACCATCGAAAACAAAAGAAACTTACGGATAAATTTTAGCTGATATTTGCAGAGCGGTTGCAATGGAAGTTGTCGAAAACAACAGCCAATTTTGGGAACGTGTAAGCAATCGATGCGCTCGAAAAATACGAAATTTAGAAACATAATTCGTACAGACTTCGATGGGTAGTAAGGCCGTTAAATGCAAAACTCCGCAAAAGCTGACCATGAAACCATTCAAGAGGTTTTACTTTAAAGCTAGCGACGATTTCAGTGCGACTTGGTGCAGAGTGGTTGACGAAATGAATCGTACTAAATCTCCAGTATGTTTTTGGTCAAATCGTCACGAAATTGTAGATGAAATGGATCGCACGACTGTACAAAGGCGCGGCTTTCTTCTCACAATAAGAGAAGATTTAAAAAGGGAGCTGCGTAACTGTGTTCATCTTCTCTCAATCCATGATATAGAACTCAAGTTTACATTTTGCAAGGTAAGCAGAGAATTTGACGAATACAGTTTATTTCCTCAATTAATCATGAAACGTATGGATTCTGATAGTTCCCGGGCATTTTATTAATTCATCCTGCGTAAATATTTTGCAAGCGAACGAAAAGCTAACTTCAGTCCAGTCCAAACTTTTCGTCGACAATAAGTGCTGCCAAAGTTTTGTTAAATAACGAATCTTTTGCTTTTAGTAAATTACGGAAACCCTTAATTGTTCATAGCACCTTCAGCTGACGCGTAAATAATATTGAATTTCCCTTGATGGACATCGTCCAAACAGTCCAGATATTCATTTAAATCACAGCCTGTCATTCCCATAGAATTTACCTCAATCACTTACTTGTGGAATGATCGCGCATGATGCTTTGAAATGGAGAAATCATTCGATTTCGAGAAGCCTGTTCTTCGTTTTCTTTTATTTCGAGCTCCGAATATCATGACATGGTAAACATCTGAGAAATTACGCTTTTTCGGAATCTTGTTGGCAAAACGGCCATTACATCTATGCAGTTAAAGAGATGGCGCATTGACATTTCTTTTTGCCTTTTCAATGTAAAACCAAGACCCGATTCGCTCAGCTTCAACACACGATTCAAAACCTTCCACATCTTTCACCATTGTCTTTGTCACGCTAGAACGAGAAATATTTTGCTCGAAAATTTGTCACCTGTCAATCATGGTGACTTTGTCGCACCAATCAGAAGCCCCCGTTCGTGGGCAAACGGGTTTTTCAATAATAGGGGGTCTTCTTGCAAGCGTTCCCTCAACCTCTTGCCCCAACTTCCGCGCGGCCAGTGCGGAAAATCGTTTCCAAGCTCTTCGGTCGAACAGGAACGCTTGCTACGCGGGCTACTTGCGTTCCTATTGTAATAGTTGGCTTGGGAATGTTGGCGTTCTTTCAATTGACTTTTGACTATGTCAGGCTGTGTAGCCTTTGCCATGAGGTGGGTTTTTGTCGTGGGAAGGAGCGTCTTGGTCCTTCTTTCCATCAGCCGTTGTGCAGGACTGGTAGTCATCGCTTATGTATACGGATCTGTTCCAGCCCTGATGGACTTCCGTAAGAGACAATTGGCAGTCTTTACGCCAGACAAGGCCTTGCCATTAGCTCTACTGTTTCCAGGGCTGCTGGTTAGGTGCTCAAAGTTCCAGGCCTTAGCGAACGTTGCGAGCTTTTTCCATGCGAATTGTGGGCCATTATCGCTGACGTCACCATAGCGGGCGAAGTAACTTTTTAAGCTTTAGAATGGCGGTACTGGCTTTGGTGTCCGTTAATCTGTCAACGTCCCAAAAGTTGCTGTAGTAGTCAACATTAACCAAGTATTCTTTGCCATCAACCGCGCACCGGTGGCTCAACTGGTTGAGTACCGGGCTCCCATGCAGGAGGTCGTTAGTTCGAACCCGGCCGGACCAACACACAGGATCTTAAAATAACTGAGGAGAAAGTGTTGTCTTTGGTTAGACTTTCAAGTCATCTTGGATAAGGACTATAAACCGTAGGCCCCGTCTCACAAATATCTTTCATGTTCATAAGTTCCTTGTGGGACGTTAAAGAACCCACACACTATTCGAGAAGAATAGGGGATGAAGTTCCTGGTATTGTGGCTGTCCTTCGTGAGTGTATGGGTGGGTGGGTATAGCAGGTCCACATCAGCTGAATAGCTGCCAATAATTAAACCTGCTCGAACAAATAAATAACAAACAAACAAATGGCGAAAATGCCGATTCCTACACTCTCCCAGGGGCGAGAGGGTGCATCATGTCTCATCAAAGATTCTTTGGGTTGAGACGAAGAATCAGGCTCTCTGCATATCTCGCATGATGAGATGTACTACTTCATTTCGGACGACTTTCCTGGCCAGTAGATGCACTCTCGTGATCTTCTAAGACACGATTCTATTCCTAAGAGGGAGGAATGAATTCTTGCCTTCAGATCTGCACGAAGATTCTTATGGATCACTATAGCATTTCCTTTGAAAATTAATCCATTTTGAATGGTCAACTCATCTCGTATATTGAAATATGGGTGAGTCAGTTCAGGGGCAAATTTCTTTTCTTCTGGCCAGCCTTTGAGAATAGTTTCAGATAAGCTTCGCAAAGATTGGTCCTTGTTAGTTTCCGCCTTAATTTCGTCGATACTGTTGTTGGAAATGGGTAAGTAGCTTGCCTTATTCACGAACTCGAGGTCATCCTCATCATCTCCTTCAAACGGGAGATAAGCTCGTGATGACGCGTCCGCTAGGTGCATGTTTCTGCCACATTCGTAGTGGACTGTAAAGTCGTACTTCCGTAGCCTCGTCATCATGGACTGCAATTGCCGTGGTGCATGGGAAAGCGGCTTCTGAAGAATCTTCTCCAGTGGCTTGTGATCACTTCCTATGTTGACATGACGACCAAACGTATACTGGTTAAATCGGTCGAGGGAGAAAACAATATCCAGCATTTCTTTTTCAATTTGCGTGTATCGTTTTTCTGTCTCTGTTAATGCACGGCTCGCGTGTTCGATGAGTCGGCCATTCAAGCTGCTCCGAAGCCATTTTTTCTCGCATAACATTGGGTGGTAAGATCACCATGGGGATCATAGTAGGTCAGCACTTAAGCTTATGTGAGCATCTGTTGTGTTCTCTGGAATGCACTGTACTGTTCATCGGACCAGTGCCATGGAGTATTTTTCCTTTTCAGACGGCTTATGGGCTCCATAATGTACGTCCTATAGCTTTGGAAAGAACGTTGCTAAGTACTTTA
>NC_090875.1:14410298-14417798 GCF_036669935.1 Montipora foliosa | reverse complement strand
AATGCAACAATTTAAAGGAACACTTGCATGCTAATCCCTCGCATTCTTCTGGGGAAGGATATATCATCCTCGAAGTGGGTTAGTTTGAAGGCGTTGTAAACTTAGGACGCTTTCCATTTGACAGAACTGATCGGCCGCCCGTCTGGGTATTTCGAAGGACTAACTCTACAACGCCTTCAAATAAACACACTTCGAGGATGATATATACTCCTCCAGGAGAATGCGAGGAATCTTCATGCAGGTATTCATTCAAATTGCTGCATTTTCTTTGCAAACTGACGGTTCTGGCCGGCCAGTTTTGACAAAAGGAAAGCGCCCTAAATCCTTCCAAATTCCCGGTCTGGCCAGTCAGTTCTGTCAAATGGGAAGCGTCCTTAAAAAGCTGAACACTAAACTCTACATCATTTTTCTCAAAATTTCTAGAAGGCTTACAAACAATTGTACGGACGCTAAACAAACAAAATAGTCTTTTTTAAGGGTTTGCATGAGATTCAAAGTGTCCCTCTTTGATTGAAGGAAAGACTTGCACGAACGATCTTTAGAGATCGTTAGAGATTAATTAGACCGCTAAATAATTATCATAAATTAACATAATCACTGATTAACCAATTTGTTTACTTTGAGACATGTTTACATTTGGATTTAATGTATATTTATTGGATTTAATTTTTTTTTCTTGATATCATGACTGGCGTTCACTATGAAAAGCACACGCGGATGTTTCAAACGCCGTTTTGAGCCATTTGCATGTGGATCATCCTAGAAAATTGACGGTGAACTCAACAAACTGTCAAACAATTTTATCTTTGGCCATTAATTCTGGTTTGAAACCCCTAACTAAGAAAACGTCTGGTTTAAAACCTCTCTCAAAGAAACTTATGTACATTTGTTTTATTACAGTACCGTATTTGCCTCAGAAGCAAAACGTAATTAACTAAGTCCTTCGTTCATTACTCTTTTAAGGTTTCGGAGTCCTATTATCCTCAATATGATGGTGATGACATTCTTTGGGACGAAAATGGATTCGTCTCTCTTGTATTTGAATACAATTACCAAACGAACGACAAGAAATACTACAGGTAGCCCAGGCTCTGCAAGTGACCGAAAAAAAAAGTAGACTTGAGGCAGCGATTTCGGCACAAATAATCTCAATATGAATAACAATAAAATAATGGTCTCCAAACCTCAAACATGTCTTCTGGTAATCATTTTTAGTGTCTTAAAGATGATATAGAAACAGATAGAGATGAATCATCAGGTGTCAGTTGACGTTGTGTGGCTCCCACGCCAACAGAGGATGCGTCACACTGTAAAACCAATTTAGAAGCCGGATCATAGTGTCATAGAAACGAATCGGAGCACAAAGTAGCTTTGAGGTTATCGAAAGCTTCTTGTTTAAGTTTTCCCCATTTCCAGGGTGTTTCTTTACGAAGTAACGGGTACAGAGTAAGGCAATTCTTTCAAAATCTGGCAAAATTTTGGGAAGAAAGTTTACACTTCCCAAGAAGGACTGCAGTTCCGGCATATTGGTAGGTGCTTCTGCCTCTCTAATGGCCTTTACCATCTCTTTGGTTGGTGAAATTCCCTCAGCTGAAACAGTCGTGCCTAAGTACAAAAATTGGTCTGGCACGAAATGGAACTTGTTGGGGTTCAACTTGAGTCCACATAGCTATAGTCGCTGTAACACACGATGAAGATTCTCCAGGTGCATGGTTTTCATCTGTTTCCCCTGAGACCAGTATGTCGTCAATACGAACACAACAATCTGGAAGGTCTTTCTACACATTTTGAATTGTGGTTGAAAAATGGATACAGCACTGGTTACTTCGTAAGTCAGGCGCTTGTATTGGTATGGACCCAAATGAGTGTTGATGGTGGTGTACTTACTACTTTCGGGAGTAAGCTCGAGTTAAATGATACGCGTTGAAAGCGTATTTAAAAAGTTCCGGGGTTCGCCAGCAAATTCGCCGGATCAGGAAAGAAAAAGTCGCGGATTCAAAAATATCCGGATATGTGTGGAAGGGGCCTTAGTCTGGGTATGTTCTTCGTATATTGTGGGCTCCCTGCTAAGCACACTTGTGAAGGTCCTGGGACCTACTCAGCTTGCTGAGTGTGACTATTTTACTCCGGGATTCCTTCCTTGTGCTTGTTTGATATTGGCTTTGAATAAACATTTAAATCGGTAAGAATGAGCCATCGGCCAATAATCTTCTCATCTATCGTTAGTGTAATAGTTTTCTTTTTGTCTTTGCACATTGTTTCCAATTATGACTTCGCATAGAACTTTATCGAGTTTCATTTGCAAGTGGATTCCATGCGCTCAGTTTTGTTAACTAATCAGAATTTATCACTTGTATAGAGCGAAATATCCGCCTTAAAGTGTGATTGAAGTGTCATTGACATCGTCACCGAGTCATCAGGTGAGGTTATCTACCTTTTCGTGAAGTTATGTTGGTCACTGATCGTATTTCTCACGGTGCATGTGAGTCCTAGACTCGACAGGACTGTCTTTCAGTGTTCCTGTGTTCTGCTGATATTTGTGGAACAGTAGCCTTGTAATAGCATCACCTGTCCTCCTTTACGTTCGGAAATTAAATAATCCTCGTTACATATCAAACTTTGTAAGAACATTTTCAGGTTGCTTTGCCTTAATAAACATGCATGTAGTGGAAGTTCCTGTGTCACAATGTTCTTCAAATTTTGGTTAATCTCAGCCTGAACGTTCTTCCAAACAAAAAAAGGTTCTCATGAAAAAGTTCGTGTATAAAATTAAAAAATGACACAAAATTCCCGTAGTCGGTTTGGGTCATACAGATAATAGATTTCCAACGCTGAGAGCAAGATTGCGAGAACATTTTTGGCTATGAAGATTGACTCGTCTTTCTCATAAGAAAAAAACACAACCAGGCGGATTATCAGGAAAGTGAGGTTGACTAAAACCATTTCGGCAGCGGTGCGAAGCATTGTTGTTCTATAGCGTGTTTTCTCAGGCTTTCTCTCGTTGTTAAACTTGACCTCGGTCATTTGCAAGAGCGACAGCACAAAACTTAGACAAGCCACAGCAGTCATGGCCGTTCCAAATCCTTTACTGATGACATAATAGCGCTCTTTCCCCTCCAGAATAATATCTAGCAGTTCGATTGTATCCAAGAGGTCGATGGCCATCTGAGCACACAACTTGGAGACTAATTCTCTGCGTTTTTCGTTTTCTTCTTTTAATTCATCTTCGTAGTCTGCTGTGAGCATCAACAGTACCAAGAGAATTGGTGTGATACAAAGAACTATCTTCAATAAATTCGGACCAAGGAATTTCTTTCCGTCTAGGCTGTCTACGACGAATCCAAAAATGACAATGACATTTGGCAGTAAGGCACAGACGATGTAAAAAGCCCACACGAAGAAGAATGTGCGAAGCTTTGTCGCACGCAAGTACATTGCAAGCAACCATATTAGGCATACTGGAATGTACGAAATGAAGACAGAAGACCACGCATGACCTTTGTATTGAGCTGAATAAGCAGTTAGAAAACCACACTGAGTTAATAATAGAACGAAAAACACAGCTCGCCCTCCCCATTTTATAACCTGAGGCACCATGGCTGAAAGCGGTTAAGATGCGTAAAGATATCTTTAATATGTAAATGATCCGCTGGCCAACCAGCAGACGGTTTGTCGCTTCGACATTCCTGCGTAACGTTTCCGTGAAACATACCGTTCTATTCCGAGAAACTGCTGGGGCATTGTTGAAAAAACAGGGAGTTCCCCGTAATTAGCAGTGACAGCAACCAAACCTCAATAGTACAACAGCACTCGCAGGCTTCAATTTACGGTCTAGTTTTATCCTAAAACACTATCAACACGACTATTTTAATCTTTACCAATACTCTTTAAAAAAAAGTGAACCCTAAACTCTACATCATTTTTCTCAAAATTTCTGGAAGGCGTACAAATAATCAAACGGATGCTAAACAAACAAGACAGTCTGTTTTACAACTACTCTCAATTTTCAATCGAATTTTCGAAAAAATTATGTATTATCGCCACTTGAAAAATCGTATCTCGAAAGAGTCAACATTCTTGATAAATAACAGTATGGATTTCGTGAGAAAAGATCGACCGTGCAAGCTATTTCAGACGTAATTAATCTTATCCAAGCCAACATCAGGATAAAAAGTTTTACACATGTGGTATATTTACTTTATTGATCTACAGCCAGAGGCTTTTGACACCGCAAACGACTCAATCGGCTACTGCAGAAACTGAGTCATTGTGGGATAAGTGGAATTATAAATTACAGGTTTGCCTCATATCTTGTAGGACGTAAAAAGATTTTTGGAATTGGCCCCAGAAACACGGATATATCTGGTAACGAAATACTACTATCTGGAGTCCCACAAGGACCGGTTCTAGCGCCCCTGCTCTTCTTATATATGTAAATAATATTTGTATTAGCTGCAACCAATTGAAGTTTTATTTATTTGCGGACGACACGAATCTTTTTTGCATATAAAAATCTCAAATTGCTTGAGTCCACAGTGAATAATGAGCTTCCTAAGGTTTTGATTTGGCTAATAGCAAACAATTTATCTCTAAATATTAAAATATCTAATTTCGTAATTTTTCGACCCAGACAGAAAAATGTACCTTACCGAGTCAATTTGAAAGTTTTTTTACCACCTCAGGAATTCTTGCGTTTTCTTTAGAGTGTCAAATATCCGGGCGTGCTTCTGTATTGACGAGAACCTCTCTTGGAAACATCACATTTCTCACATTGCATCGAAAATAAGCATGTCAATTGATATTATTACAACTGAGATTAAGACACTTCGTACCCTTGCATACTTTACATCATATCTATAGATGACATAGATCACTTATCCAACCCTATCTATTGTATGGAATAGTCGCGCGGGGCCTTGGTGGGAAATGTACAGAACCTAACTCTCACGCTTGCAGAAATGGGCCCTCCACCATATGCTTTTTGGTGACTATAAATCTCACGCAATACCTTTCTTCACATCCTCCAACCTACTACCTTTAGATCTTCTTTATTTCAATTTAGTTACTATCTTATTGCATGATGTCTTCAATAATTTGTCGCCACCCCACATAACTAATATATGTAATTTCCAATCGAATATTCGCCCCTATATCGCAAGTTCATCGTCAAGAGGCAACTTCTTTGTGCAATACTCTAGATTAGATAAGCAAAGTAAATCATTTTCACGAAAACGATCTCCAGTTACAGTCTGGAATTTTAAACGCAAAATTCATAATTTGCTTAGACTTCAAAAATTCTTGGAGGCAGATGATTACGTTGATCTACTTGATTTGATTAAAAAGTGACATTTCTTGAAGACTCAGTGTATTATATCTGCATAATCCATCGCGCTCTTGTCAACATTTGTTGCGGTCGCATTAGGAAGTTTACACTAGTGTTAAAATCAAGTTCTATTGTTCAGTGTTCCCTTAGGGATTCAAAACACCAGAGAGTTGACACTTGAGTAGTGACAAGCAACACTAGTGTTACACTGCTAGTGTTACACTCTCAAGTGTGACCGCAACCATTGTCTAAAAGTACTTAAACATTATAATTCGTATTCTATTCACCAACATTCATATTCATGCTCATTTATAATAAGGTGTGGAAAAAATGATTGATCAGCAGACTAAGCCAACCTTGGACAGCTTGGCTTAGGAAGCGTTGAAGATACGACCCACGCGATTTTTGGGCGAAAACGTTAAATAACAATGACCACAACCAGGTTTTCTGAGCCCGCGAGACTGGACACCCCCTGCAAACCATTGTTTTAACGAAAACCGCTGCTCAGCAACCTTGGTTCTGGTCATTGCTGTCTAAGATCTTCCATTTTTGGGTGGGAGGGTGGGCCGTCTACTTCTTCGTGGTTCCGCTAAAAACTGAGCTAGAATGAATTATTTCCGCGCCAAACCAGAATTTAATATATAGCTATAGCCAAGCCTAAAAGCGGAGCTCCCGGCTTGTTTATTTGTACTGGCTGTAGGATAAGTGAAAATAAAAGGCTTTGGAACTGTCCGCCTTTTGGTTTGCCCGGATATTGCTTAAATAACTAAACTTTTTCTTCGCCGCTGCCTAACTAGTGAATTCCATGGTTAATTTCACCTGAAAAACCGACTGATCGCATGAATCACGAAGGGATCAGTGTGATATCGGTTTTTCTAGCGAAATCTACTCTCGAATTCACCAGTTAACGTTAGGCAATTAATTTTTCTTGAATCGCAAGTGTTTTAAAAGAAAACAAGCAAATCCTCAGCAAGCGAACGGAAAAGGAAAGAAGCCATTTCAGAGTCGACTGTCAAGCGCCAGCGAATAGGAATCACGCTGAAATTAGAAATCACAGACGTACTATGGCTCGTGATGTGACAGATCGTCTTTGTCGATTCAAGGTCAAACAAGGAGTTTTATTGATGTACTTTATTAACATTTATTTATTCCACTTTATCTCTGAAAACGAGATCATTTACAATTCGATGTATTTCACTGGAACAGCCACAGAAAGAGCGCGAAAAATTAAGCCTCGTTCAGGTGCGAGTGTGAGTGTCTGACCTGGCTTGACCCTGCGATCCAATCAACAACCAGTCCCGGGTCAGCGGTCAACTCAAAAAAAAAAAAGCTGACCTCGATAAGGTCTAACTTGAGCCCATGATACTGGTCAGCGGATACCTTGTTTCGACAGGTGTCAATTGACCATAACATTGATGTCCAATATCAAAGATCTATGCTGTAAACTAGCTATTGTGTAAACTGGAGTACTGCCTCCTCGATGAGCTTAAACTTGAGCCCGTGATATGGTTACGTGATACTGGTCACATTGGCATACATGGAGGGGCGGACGGACGGACGGACGTACGTACGGACGTTCATGACGTCATGGCTATAAAACTAAATTTTCTCACATCGATGGGTTACCTTATTTTCTTAGCTATGGTGCTCCGCGCGCGCGCGCCTTCGGAGCTCCGCTATCATCAGAGATAACATAATCGCACGTGAGACTGCTCGGCCATGGACTGGATTGGATTTGTAAACATGGACTGGATTTCTAAAACATGGATTTGTAAAACATGGATTTGTAATAGGTGGATTTGTAAAACATGCATTTGTAAAACATGCATTTGTAAAAGGAGGATTTGTAAAAGGTGGATTTGTAAAAACATGGATTTTTAAAAGACATGGATTTGTAAAATGTGGATTTATAGAAACATGATAGCATAGTTCGACTGCTGATTTGTTTATTTCTTTGTCTATCCCAGGTTCATTGTAATTATTTTATTTTATTTTATTCTATTTTCATTTTATTTTATCACTTGACGTTTAAATAAGTACTGAAAAAAACAGTTTGTTCGTGCATTGTTGAGTAATAATAGCATTTGGGAATTTTTAAGAACATTCAAGAAGTAACTACGGCTCGTAAGCATTCTCGGTATTCTCTCGTGTTCAAAAAAAAAATCCCTCGTGCTTAT
>NC_090875.1:14395298-14405298 GCF_036669935.1 Montipora foliosa | reverse complement strand
GGCTTCATTACTTATACAGCTGTAAACTTTTGTCCAGACAGGTTAGGAAATGACAAGATAGTTTCGTTTTTGGATCATGTTCGCAAAAGGATAGGTTCTGCTTTGTTGACATTATGTTCAAAGTTTACTTTAAAGATGAATAAAACAGTGGAGTCTATCTAAGCGCTATGTCCTTGAAATGCTTAAATTCTTCATAGCAGGAATAGAAACGTTTTCCAGATTTGTTATAGTAGCTGCCCATATCTGGACCAAGCTTTTTCCGTTAACTCAAATACGTAAAAAAAGTGAATAATGTGATCCAGTGAACACGCGAAAAAGCGTGCAGAACGTCGCAAAAAAGAAATTAACACGAATAATTTTCAGTGTATGAATTGGTAGCAACAACCTATGTTTTTCAAATCCATGTTTTACAAATCCAGTCCATATTTACAATATGCCAGACTGCTCAACTAGCCATCAAATACCATTATTAAATGCATTTCAACTTTCCATATAATTATGAGTGTCATTCAAAGTAATATACTTTTTCATTTGTTGCGATTTGTCTTTGCGTTACAACCACTGCTCTCCTCGAATAGCTGTAGCTAACTGCGAGCAGTATATATTTTACTTTGTATATGTTTTTAAATCTTTAATAAACTTCAACTTGAAAATAAAAAAGTGTCCCTCTTCTTTGATTGAAGGCAAGGCTTCAACGAACGATCGTTAGAAAGTCCATACCGTCCGTTGAACGCCGCGCTTTCACCTAATTATTATAAATTAACATAATCACTGATTCAGCAGTTTGTATACTTGGAGACATGTTTAATGTCTTATTTATAGGATTTAATTTCTTGTATTTTCTTTATATCATGACATGCAACCCTGTCTCATCAGTTCACTGTGTAGGACAGATGTTTCAGACGCGGTTTTGAGCCATGTGCATGAGGATCAGCCGAGGAAATTGACGGTGAACTCAACAAACTACCAACTAAGAAACATCCGGTTTAAAACCTTTCTCAAAGAAACGTATGTACAGTTGTTTTAGAATAGTACATTAGTAAAAGAAGAAAAACTTAACCATGTCCTTCGTGCACTACTCTCTGAGGTTTACGACTCCCATTATTCCTAAAATGATGGCGATGCCATTCTTTGCGATGAAAATGGATTCATCCTTCTTGTATTTGAAGACGATTACCAAACGAACAACAAGAAATACTAAATTTTCAAAAGCCATTTCAACGATATAACGCCACATTGCTGTACGTCGCCTTAGCTTCCCGCTTTCAAGATCGTTTTCGGCCATTTGCCAGGGCGACAGCAGAAAACTGATACACGCAACAACGATCATCACCACACCAAATTCTTTCGGGATGCCATAGTTGTGTTCTTTCTCATCCAACACAATGTCTAACATTTCGACGGCATCAAAGAGATCTACTACCATCTGGAAGCACAACATGGAAACAACCTCCTTGTAGTCTTTAACATCCTTTGCAGTGTTCAATAGCAGCAACAGAAGAAGCGGAGTGAAGCAGAGCGTCATCTTCAAAATGTTTGGGCCCAAGGAATTCTCTTTGTCAAGACTGTCTCCGGCAGTTGCAAACACGATGCCAGTGCTTACAACCAAACCTAAGACATATAAGCCCCAGACATAAAACAGCCTGTGAAGTTTGGCCTTATCGAACAGAATAAGAAAGAACCACGTTAGGGCTGAAGGGCCGTATGATAGACTTGTAGCATACCAATTCAAATCGTTCTTGGAAGTTGCTGGATACGAGGCAAGCAGAAAGCACTGGGACAATATCAGTCCAGCAAATACCAAGCGTCCTACCCAAATGAAAAACGAGGCCATAGTTGTCGTTGCTGAAGGTAGATGGAACGTTGAAAACAAAATTGCTTTGGGGACAAACATAAAGGCCAATCGACTTATCATTGCACCATTAGCCAATGGGATACCGCCACATAACTTGAAGGTAGGAATAGATCCATCCTGATCTGGGGTTTTTCCCAAGTGAATATAACCGAATTTTCCTCACAATAAGCACGTGGGAAAGCCCCCTTCACTGATGCGGCGCACAAGAACAACGCATCACAAGCCTCTCTTTTGAGCCACATCGAACAAGATAGGTAGTCCTTGAAATGAATTTGTACCGCTTTAGATTTGGTTCTGTAACCGATGACGGTCGACCTTAAGTTTACGATTCCGAGAAACATGCCATTGTTCACAGAACAGAGTTGACGGGCTTGCCGAAAACGGGGATTCCCCTAAATTGACGTCGACTCAATAATAGGCCTTTTGCAACAAACGATCACATGGTACAAAATCCGCCATGCTGGAGGGCAAGCTCATTATTATTCCCCCACTGGGACATTAAAGCAAAGGCAAGTCAAGCTTAACTGGTTCAGGTCTCTTTGTTTAATGTCCCAGTGGGGGAATAATAATGAGCTTGCCCTCCAGCATGGCGGATTTTGTACCATGTGATCGTTTGTTGCAAAAGGCCTATACTGCTGTACAGTGGCTATGCCAGCGTTTCATGAATCCGTTTATCAAAGCATCGAAACCCGAAAAAGCAAGTCGACCCAGAAGATGGTTTTATCCATCGCTGACATTTCATGCTCAGAAATTATCCATTTTCATGACGAATTTCAATAGCGGCCCCACAAGCGATGCATAACGTTTGCTGTTTCACTACTAATGTAAATGCATAAACAACACTGAATGATACCAATTATCATTGCCTTAGCCGTCAAACCCCTCAGATAAGTGGGACAAATTTAAGAAACTGCAATAATAGTGGCTGTGTATCATTGGTTAAAAAATTGATGCACTTCCACAAGGTGAAAAACAAGTTTAGGTTCACATGGCAACTAATGGACAATCTGACATGGTTTGATGCTTCGCTGGTTTGAAGTTTACAATAAAGTTATCATTTACGATCCTTTTGAATTTGTGAGTTACATTCATTAATCTTCAAAGGAGATGTTATTTCCGGAAATGACGTAATTTCTTAGAACTGCGACTTCCCTTTTCTCGGAAACAAAATCGGTGTTATGTATTGCGTAAGCATAGACCGCTTATCATCTTGCAAAGTGCTGGTCGTGCCGGTTGTGTTACTGAACGAGGCTGATTTGCAGCCGTAATTCAAAACTCCCCTTTACGGACAAGGTTTCGATCGTGTTCTGGCATGGCCTCCTGTTTGATTATCTTGGGAAGATTTGCCTTTGTGGCCCTGTATGCTCTTCAGACTTATTCGCTGACATCTTATCC
This sequence comes from Montipora foliosa, assembly GCF_036669935.1. Lineage (NCBI taxonomy): Eukaryota > Metazoa > Cnidaria > Anthozoa > Scleractinia > Acroporidae > Montipora > Montipora foliosa. Next base: position 14,402,048 of record NC_090875.1, on the reverse strand, counting down.
TGCTGAGTACGGTACCGCTGAGTACAAAAGCAATGATGGTTTCTATGCACTAGTTGTCCTTTTTTTTCCTGCTCTTTTGTTATGGTTTTGGATTCTATGTAACGATAAGAACCTTCAGTGGTTATTCACTGTTTGGCTAGTTTACATCTGGATTGGATTAGTACCGTTGATAGGAATTATTTTTGGAGGTAGCGAACCAATCGAGAACAAGCTCGATAGTCAGAAGTTCTTTGGTCCAAATATTTTGAAGATGACTCTTTGCGCATCTCCGTTAATTCTACTGCTTCTCTTAAGCACAGGCACCGACTCAATGGATTACAGAGAACATATATTGATTTTGTCCCTTCAAATAGCACTAGATCTCTTTGATGGAGTAGAAATGTTGGAGGTTATTTTGGAAGAAAATGTGGTCCTTTACAACATTCCAAGAAGCTTCGAAGAAGCCATCATTGTCTTCGTCTGCTTCAGCTTCCTTCTTTCTCCGCTGCAGCTGGTGGAAGTAAAGACAGATTACTATGGCAATTGGACATATGACAAGTGTACATCAATATCGCGAAAAACGATCCAGATTCTCGCTGTTAACGGTGTTTTCCTATGTCTTCGCTTGGTTCTGTTCTTAAAGTATGGCAAAGATGCGTCCATCTTTATCGCCAAAAATGGCATCATAATTCTCCTTAGCCTGTTTGAGATTTGTTCTACTTTAAGATGTTGCGGTTGTTCTTAAAGCCTGAACATACACACTATTCTTAGCTTCTCAAAAAAAAACACTGTATGTTATGGACAACGAGAGAGATGACAGTTACGATTGTTGTTAATTAGCAAACAACGAATAAATCGCTCTGAAGCGTTACGTGTTTTAGAAAAGGAGAATGACTAAAACGACAACGAGGCCAACGGAAGAGTACAAGTGGATCGATACAAAAATGATACAACACTATAATTTACAAGAGCTGAAATTGGTTAATACACTGCGCTAAATTTTCAGGTTCAGCACTTTCTTCGTCTTGATATTTGCTTAGTAAATGTACCTTTACTTAGTATAATATTTGAGTCATATGATGTTAATCGCTCATTATCAACGTTCGCTTTTGCTAAATAATCCGTACGTCGTGCGGCGGTGCCTTAGATCGATACTTGCACCATGATTATTGCACCGTTAGCCAATGGAAGGCACCAAATAACTTCAATGTAACAATGTATGATTTACCATCAATGATTGTATTGTTTCTGATTCCTTCGATTCCCTATAAAAGGAATAATTTAACTACTGCACAATAAAAAAACTTGATACTTAAATGGGCTGTGTTCACTTTGCGTAGTTTACCCATTCCTATAAACTCTCCACGCAAAGCTTAACGTTAACTCAGAAATTAGTTTTAAACAAAACAAATCAAAGCTTTGTGACAAAACAGTATCTGTTGAGCACTTGAATCTTCTTTAATTTTGCCCATCCTTTCCTCCTTTTGTAGTAACTTTGCTGTTTCATTAAAACCTTTCTTCAATGTTTGAAGTAGGGTGAGCAGTGCATATGAAATAGCTCACATATTTGTGTGGGGCAGTCTATGTTTCACCTTACACATAAGGATGGCGATATCTAGTGTAGCCTTCTATTCTGTAGCGTCACTAGGTTACTTTTGCTCAACAGAGTTCGGTAGCTTGATTTCTTATCCAGGAAAACTGCGCGTAATGCTCTTTCTTGAATAACTTCGAGCTTTCTTTTATCAGTGGCAGAACAGAAGTGCCAAGTCAGCTGGTAATAAGTTAAGTAGGGCATGATGGCTGATTTATACAGGCTTAGTTTAGCATTGGTGGGAATAAGGCTCATCATTACCCCTACCCTTTGACTCGCCTTCCTACATATTTCATTAATGTGATTGTTAAAGTTCAGCTTGTCTTCTATAGTGACTTCTAACAACTTAAGAGAGTCTGAAGATTTAATCGTGTTTCCTTGAAAGTGTAATGGGGTGTCACTTGCTGTACTTTTATGATTGAGAGTCACAGTTTGGTATTTGCTCAGGTTTCCTTTTAGCAGATTGCCAGCGTACCACCCAGAGGCTTTATTGGCGTTGGATATTAGGTTTTTGTTAACTGTTTCCAGAGCCCCCACTGTTTCGTATATTTGATGGTCATCCGCGTATATACAGAGGTGGAAGATATTCCATAGCAACGGACCTAGGGCGGATCCCTGAGGACAACCCCTCTCAGTCCGCTTCCACTCGCGTCTAATAGCTCTTAGGTTGACTCGATTCAGTCGATCACACAAGTAGGATCGAATTAGGTCCAGCAGTTCATCTTGAAATCGATACGCTCTTAGTTTGCTGATCATAAGGAGACGATGCAGAGATTCAAAAGCCTTGCTCAAATCGGTGGACAAGATCTTAACAGTTTGTCGGTTATCCGGGCTGATTTCCGTGCTGCAATAAGTGATATCAGTGTTGTTCCGCAACAGTGGCGTTTATGATAGCAATAGGCCGTGATTCCGGGATGTAAGCGACTGTCAAATTGCTTTGTGGTCTGATCGCTAAGGAATTTCTCAAATACTTTACTGACCACTGGGAGGACAGTTATTGGTCTATAGCTGCCAATATTCTGGGGATCTTCTCTCTTGAAGACGGGCGTTCATTCACCCTTTTTCCAGTTGCTTGGCCATTGAAAGTTAGTAATACACGAGTTGTAAAGATTCGCCAATGGTAGAGCGAACTTTGCCGGAACGTATTTCAGTATCCTAGCTGGCAGATTCTCACACCCTAGTTGCTTTCCCCGTATTAAGCGACTCTAGTGCTCTTCTGACTTTTGCTTCATTTACTGGATTGGACTCGATCAATGGTTCTGAACTTCACATCACCCTCTCTTAGTTAATTCCATTGGTTCTGAATAATTCGCTGTTTGTATTTGCAGAACACTTGGATGGTTGTTTAGGTCACTCTCCGTGGAGTTTGTGGGTTGGTAGGTAACGGGGATTTGACAACTATGTCATCGAGGTTGTTAGAACGTCTGAAAGCAGAAAGGGGTGAAAGGGGTGGGAATGTGAATATTTCGGTACATCGTTGGGAAGAAGCCAAAATGTGAAAGTTTTTCTGTTTTTTTTTTTTGAATGTTAGATGTGAAAGAACTAAGGGTAGAGTTATAGGTGACAACAAAAGGGACACGAACAGATGTGTTTGTGGAATTGGGCTAGGCTTAAGAACTGTACTGTATTGCGTTGTATAGCGTGAATACGTCGCATGTCTTGTTTGAGGAAAGAGAGATTGCAGCCACGTTTGTTAAGTTATTGCACAAGTTTATGAGAACGCGTAGACTGAAAGTATCGTCTGAAGAACATATGTGTCGTGAACGAAGTGCCACAATAGCACTTTTGGAGTGTAAGGTGTGGCATGCAATGCAATTTAGAATTAGATTTAAGATACTAGTAATTACATTTAAAGCTATTCACGGGCTTGCGTCGAAATATATCATCGATTTTATTGGTATTAAGAGAGCATCGCGCTATTCTTTGAGATCAAACAATGAGCTTCTCCTTGAGTTGCCACGAGAGAGAACTAAGAGAATATTGGGCAACAGGGTTTTTTGTGCTGCTGCGCCAGAGCTATGGAACTCGCTCGTCATCAAAATTCGCAACAGTAGAACTTTGAACAATTTTAAGAAGACGTTAAAAACGCTTTTATTTAGGCTTGCTTTTGTACCTATGATTTAATTACAATTAGTTTTATTCACTTATTCATTTATTTATTTGCATGTAGCTATATATATATCTAGTTTTTATTGTAGGGTTTTACCTCATTTTATATCATTATACTTTTTAGTTTTTAATCATTGTAATGCGCAGGTGATCATATATATTCAAGTAACCTGTGCAATATAAATGTAATTTAATTAATGATGAAGATCGTAAGAGTTACTGGAGTTTGTCTGTGGGTTTGGAATAGAGATCTATGGTAAATATAGCATCGTTGAGAGAAACCATAAAGTCTAAGAATGGGATGGATGTAGAAGAGTGAGAAGAGGTGAATTTAATGGTAATAATGATAATAATAATAATAATAATAATAATAATAATAATAATAATAATAATAGTAAGAAAGAAAAGTCTGTAGGTCGTCTGTCGGAGTACTGTGTGAGTCCATGTCATAAAGATATCGTCCGTATAACGTACGAGGTTGAAGGGGAGCCCTTTTAAGAGCGTATTTCAATGCAAGACCCAACAATGCAGCGAGCCCAAATGACTTGGTTTTGCATGTTTACGAGTTTTATAAGTTGTGATAATTTATTCGAAAGTTTACTAAAAATTTGAAAGAACGGAAAATGACAGTCTCAAAAATCCAGCAAACATATGATAATAACTTGCGGCCTTTTTTTTCAATCCACAATCGGATTTCCTTGCTTAAAGTCTAGTGATCCGAAAATTATAGGGATCAAAACTTACCGGCTTTTCCAAAATTTCAGCAAGAAAAAAGGCTCTCCAAAAATTCGAGGTGACCCTTTTAGGGTAAAAAATCCGTTAAAAATGGGCAATTATACCATTTTTTAGAAGTTCGAAAATCCTAGGAAGCAAGAAATTTTACAACAAATGTTCCGAAAATTCTAGATCTCAAATCGTCTTCTGAACAGATATTTTCCGAAAAATGACAATGGGTGCCCCTGAGCACAACTTGTTGGTTGTGGACTGAGTCCTTCAATCCCTTAACAGTGATTTGTGTGTGACAAATTGTTTCCCACACAAAATTGTCAGTTCGCGACTCTTATTATAAAACTAAAGGATTTCCTTATCGTGCATGAGGAGATAATTTAGTTACTAAAGACCCCTTTGTGAGTTAATGCACTAGCAACAAAGTAAACTTAGTGTTACGACTGTACACCAAGTCCTGCACGACGGATTTTCATTCCCGATTTACATGCACTAGGATCCACTAATTAACCAAGCAGGAATACTGATAATATACGATTTCTAACTAACCAAATACTGCTCCGCCCTGAAATACCGTCGATATTTGGAATATTTGAGTTTAACAAAAATAACACAAAAATTCTATCGTTGATTTCGATCATACAGATCGTAATAGATCTGCAACGCCGAAAGCACGATTGCCACACCATTTTTGGCGATGAAAATCGACTCGTCTTTTCCGTAAGAAAAAAACACAACCAGACGGATTATCAGAAAAGTGAAGTTGACAAAAACCATTTCGGCGGCTGTGCGAAGCAGTGTTGTTCTATAACGTGTTTTCTCAGGTTTTCCGTCGGCATTAAACTTGATCTCGGTCATTTGCAAGAGCGACAGCACAAAACTAAGACAAGCCACAACGGTCATGCCCGTTCCAAATCCTTTCTTGATTCCATAGTTGTGCTCTGTCTCCTCCAGAATAATATCTAGCACTTCGATTGTATCCAAGAGGTCGATGGCCATCTGAGCACACAGCTTGGAGACTAATTCTCTGCGTTTTTGTTTTTCTTCTCTTAGTTCATCTTCGTAGTCTGCTGTGAGCATCAACAGTATCAGGAGAACTGGTGTGATACAAAGAACCATCTTCAAGACATTTGGACCAAGAAATTTTTCTTTGTCGAGGCTGTCTACGACAAATCCAAAAATGACGATGACATTTGTCAGTAAGGCACAGACGATGTAGAAACCCCATACGAAAAAGAATATGCGAAGCTTTGTCTCACGCTTGTACATCGAAAGCAACCATATCAGGCATACTGGAACGTACGAAATGAAGACAGAACACCACGCAGGACCTTTGTATTGAACTGGATAAGCAGTTAGAAAACCACACTGAGTTAATAAAAGAGCGAAAAACAAAGCTCGTCCCCCCCATTTAATAGCCTGAGGCGCCATGGCTGAAAGCGGTTAAAGATGCGATAAAAAGATTCTTGAATATGTAAACGATCTTCTGGCCAATTAGCCGACGGTTTGTCGCTTCGACATGCTTGCGTGACGTTTCCACGAAATGTGCTGCACTATTCCGAGAAAACTGTTGGGGCATTGTTTAAAAATCCAGGGGGTTCCCCGTCGCAATAAGAAACCTCAATAGTCAAACAGTACAGCCGGGCTTCATTTTATGGTCAAGTTTTATTCTAAAATACAACGCAGCAACTTTAAACCCTACACCGATGTTTTAAGCTAATTGAACAATAACCTCTACATCCACGTTCTCATAAGTCCACAGGGCCTTACAAATAATCAAACGGACGCTAAAGAAATAAGACAGTCTCTTTTACGGGTTTCATATTCAAAGTGTATCTCGTTGAGGCAAGGCTTCCACAAACGATCGTTAGAAATCCATCCATAGTGACCGTCCGTTGTACGCGCTTTCATCTTATTGTCATAAATTAACATAATCACTGATTGAGCAGTTTGTATGCCTTGAGACATGTTTACATTGGGATTTAATGTCTTATTTTCTTAATATCATGACTTGTATTTCGTCTCATCAGTTCAATGTGATTCAGGGCAAATCATTTCAGACGCAGTTTTGACCCATGTGCACGAGGATCAGCCAATGACTCAACATTAATGAAACTGTCAAACGATTTCATTGTTGGGTGATAATGTCTGGTTTAAAACATATCTCAAAGAAACTTATGTACATGCAGTTGTTTATATTATGGTACATTTGCCTCAGAAGCAGTAGTGCTTAGTAGAGCTTCGATCACTACTATTTGAGGTTTCGAAGTCCTATTATACCCAATATGATGGCAATGCCATTCTTTGCGACGAAAATGGATTCCTCCTTGTTGTATTCGAACATG
>NC_090875.1:14375298-14390298 GCF_036669935.1 Montipora foliosa | reverse complement strand
TGTATGCTCTCCAAACCTATTCGCTGACTTCGTAGCCAGATAATTAAGTACGAAAGCAATGATGGTTTCTACTAACCAGTCCTTCTTTTTGTTCCTGCTCTTGTGATATGGTTTTGGATTCTATGGAACGATGAAAATGTTCAGTGGTTCAGTATTCGCTGTTTGGCCAGGTTATGTCTGGATTGGATTAGTACCGCTGATAGGAATTATTTTGGGCAGTAGCGACCCAATCAAGAAAAAGCTCGACAGTCAGATCTTCTAGCTTTGGTCCAAATATCTTGAAGAATTTAAAAATTATTAGAAATATTTAGCATTAAAGTCTATAAATATATTTAAAATTAGTTACCTTGTAGATCCCTATAATTTTTATACCTAGATAAAGTATCGCCAATGATCGCCTCAAGTAAATTAAGGCATGGGCCCCAACCTGGCCCCAAATTACAAAAAAGTAAGGGGGTGGTCTTACTTCTGAAGGTTTAGTAATAACAACCTAAGACTTTCTCATACTAATAACGTCACAAAAGTTTCTTACTGATGTGGATGACCTATGCAAATGAACTCACGTGACTTGAATATCAAAATAAAAAAATGTCAACAGTTTATGCTAAAATTTATTTCACTTCGCTACTATTAGATTAGTCAAAATGGTAAAAATGTTAAACGAACTGTGCTTGGCCCTTGTTAAATATGTCTTCAGTTTTGGAAATATAAGGCATTTTGTACTAGCACAGAAATGATGTACCCAATATCGTTAACATAAAGGTAAATCCAGCCACCAGAAAATGATGCAAAGTGTTGCTGTTTAGCTGAGATTTCTGTGGTAAAAATACCTTTGACACGTCATGTGTTAATATATCATCCTATGTAGTAAAGATTTCACATCTTATTGCTCCTAACGATGTCCCAAAGTTACTTCGTGTTATATAAAATGGATCAATAGTTAAACCACCCCTCACTTATTTTCATACGAACTACGGTCTTAATTCACCTGAGGCTTTCACTTAAGTTTTTACAAGGGAAAAGCATGGTGTGAAATGATCGGACTCCTGGCACTATTAAGTTCTCTGGTTACTTTCTGTTCTCTCAATACATTTTCCCGAGCAAAACAGTTGTCTTCTTTTTTGTCGTGGAAGTGGGCAGCAAAACAGGTGATAATTCTTCCGTTGTGCTGAAAACAGTTGAAACGATGGCACGAGGCAGATGGACTTGTAGGCCAGCCTACGTACAAGTAATTTCTAAATTATCGCAAATAGGTCTTCATGTATCATTATATTTATTATTATTTCCAGTTAATTTAGAGGGGGTTAGTAAGTGGGTTAGTAAGTGGGCTATATGGACCAATCCCCAAGTTATCTGCCACCATCAAGAGAAGACGGCTCACACTCGCTGGACACGTCTCTCGTCACAATGAACCTGCTGGTTCATTTTTTTTTTTGGTCGCCAGAAGAACCTCGTAGAAGAGGACGTCCAAATACTACACTAAAAGACATCCTGAAAAGCGACACCGGGCTTTACAACGACGAAATGAGAGCAGCAATGGCAGACAGATTGATCTGGAAGAGGAATTTCATCATGTCACCGAACTGAAGTTCGGATGCACCTACTACTACTACTAGTAAGTGGGTCAGTAGTGGGTCAATAGGGGGTCGTATCCCAGTTAAGAGTGTCAGTTAGAGAAAAACGAATAAACCGCTTTAAGTGATTTGTGTTTTAGAAAAAAAGAATGATCTTCTCTCTTTAGATGCATTTCCTCGTTTAATATTTACCGCGACGACGAGGTCAATGGAAGTGTACAGCTGGATCCAAACAAATATGCGGCACCATAAACCGGCCATATTTAGTATTTTACTCTGTCTACGCCAAACGATTTTACTCGTCAATGGGGAATCCCCAAGAGTTAATGGGTTAAAATTAAGCGCCTCCATCCTGAGAGTAAGTGTTCCAGATTTTTACGGCTGTTAAGACCAGACGATTTTTTACAGTTCAATGGGAGTCAATGAGGTGTCAATGGGTTCAGTTAAGACCGTCACCTAACCTTTACAGTGGCCTAATTAAGGTTTAACCCCTTTCTTGTCTTGACACTTCCTTAATTAGCAAATGTAAATATTTGATTCATTTGATGTTAATCGCTCATTATGAAAGTTCGCTTTAGCCAAATAATCTATGACATGCGTGGCTTTCTGACCTAAAGACAGTCACAGCGATACTTGCACCATAATGATTGCACTGTTAGCTAATGGAAGGCACCACATAACTTCAATGCAACAATGATGACTTGCCATCAATGAGTGTATTGTTTCTGGTGCCTTCCCACTGAGATAGGAAAAACTGATGTATAATAATAAATAATAAATCGGTTTGTCAAGAAAAGACACTTAGAAAGGCTGTGTCATGGCAGTACAATTAATTTCGTATAGTTTTACACGGGCCCCTACTCGCTACGCAACTTAGCGTTAACCCAGAAATTACTTTTAAACAAAAACTGTCAAATCTTCCTGGCAAAAAATGTCTGCCGAAAACGCCGTGACTCAATTCAAATTACACCAACACAGATAACATTTTAAAAAACTGTTCAGCCTGTTCCAGGCTCCCAGATAGTGGAGAAAACAAAAAGAACTGCATGTGAAAAGCGAGAGGGGCTTGGGTCGAGGCGCCTCGCCTCGCCTCGACCCAAGCCCCCTCTCGCTTTTCACACGCAGTTCTTTTCGTTTTCTCGACTATCTGGGAGCCTGGAACAGGCTAAAAGCTGTTAGTCTGAACAGTTTTCCTAAAACCCCATGAACAATCCATTTTAATCTTCTCCAATTTTGCCCATCACTGCTTGCTTTTGTATTTACTGTTTGATTCAAACCATCCTTCAGTGTTTGAAGAAGATTTTGGTGCCAGTTCCGAGTCAACGAATTTCGCAACACATCCCCTGTAAAAGATGCTGTGCCTTAGCAAAACGCACTAGGTCATACGTTTTGTACCAGACTGAAGGACATTGCAACCTATCTGGACTACATATTCTTACAACCTGGATTCTTTATGCAATTGCAAAAATTGCGTTCATAACTGCGAGGATCATAGCTTCACTTGATTTCATATCCGCAGTTCATATATGATCCATTTCATATATCATTTCATCGTTGATTCATTCCTCACGGGAACATTAGAACCCACAAATGACAAGCTCCTAACGTCAGTAGCTTCATAGCTCAGTTGGTTAGAGCGTCGCACTGGTATCGCGAGGTCACGGGTTCAAACCCCGTTGAAGTCCAAAAACTTTCAGGCTTCTTTACGCAGTTGCAAACATTGCCAGGATCATAGCTTCTCTGGAACCTTTTCCCTACTTTATTCTTATTCAATGTGGCTCAGTCTCAAATGCCTTCGGAATAAGCAGAAGGGTTTATATGATTTGCGGGGCTGGTTTTAGAAATCGATTCAAAAAGGAACAAAACTTATGTAATGACATATTAATTCTCCCCCAAAAGGTAGAAAAAAAACTCTCCAAACTCAATTTAAGAATGCTGTGTCAGACGTTTGTACTGTTGTAAAAAGTGTTTAACCCATCATACTAGGGTAACGATTCCGAGAAGCATGTAATTCTAAGAAAATGTCACTCGAAAGAAAAGGGAAACCCCCCTAAACTTAATTGACAAATGGCCGCTGCATGGAATTATCACATACAGGTTGAAACATCCCTGCACTAGAAAACGTTTGGGTAACGATTCCGAGAAACATGTCTTTCTTTAGAAGTCAATACCATTACGTAAGAAAAGGGAAATCCCCTAAATTGGTAAAAAAAATTCTACTCTTTAATTCCTGAGACGGCACGGCGTGGGTCTGTTTAACAAAATCCGGCTCTCCGAGAAAAAATGGAGAGAGGTGATAGCATTATCCACATTTCCCTTTTTATGGCTCTGAGCTTGCGTCATTTTTTACATAAATTCCAGTGGTAATTGAAGGGATGTTAAAATAATGGTCGATACTCATTCCGTCACGATGTCAACTGAGTTTATGTTTAAACCGATTATTTTTCCTAAAACTTCATCAACCTAAAGTAAATATGAAGTAATTAACAAAAAGATGTCAGATCAAATAACGTTAAAGTTTTAGAGTGTGACACCTTTATCTCCGTAAACAGTGACTGAAGTCAGTTTTCCGGAGGCTAGTAACAAGTATATTTTCAAAACGTCTACGCTTACTCACTGAACAGATAGAACAGATAGCAGCAAATCAACGTAAGTCAAATATTTGTCAGCTTGATTGACAGATGCCATGGAATCCGCATAATAGCCAATGACGTAGTCTGGTTTCTTGGAAAGACACTAAAAATAGAATCTGCACTATTTAACTGAGTCTGGCACGTTTCGCCAACGTTAACGGCACTTGGTGTTATAACTTGTGAAGTCACTTCAGATGTTCAAGACCTTTGAAAGAACCAGAAAAAGCTGGAAGCAGTACTAGACCAGAAGGCTATCCCTTGAAGTGACCTGTTCATCAGTCTTGAAGAGTAAGATGAAATCCGTTGGACTCTATTTAGGACGTTTCATATTTTTTGCGATGCTCGTGGCTCAGTGCGGTTTTCTTACAGCATATCCAGCATGGTACAAACAAGATGCACGCTGGATTCCTCTGTTTCTGTTATACGCTCCAGCACTATTTTATTGGATCTATTGCCTTCGTAAGAAAGCAAACCTTAACGGAATGTTCCTCACGTGGCTTTTGTATGTGATCGCCTTGATTGCAATGATCGCCATCATTTTTCCTGTTGTCGGCGATGATCTCGACACGAAGAACCTTCTTGGTCCCAATATGTTAAAAGTAATGCTGTGTTTAACGCCACTGCTATTCCTTTTCCTTGTAAACACAGCTTCGGATTTGGATGATGAACACGAGGGGTATACGTCACTTGTTCAACGACTGTCTTTGCAAATTACCATCGACCTCTTCGATACAGTTGAGATGCTTGATATTGTCCTGGACGAAAGAGACAATCACAGAATCATTCCAAAAAGATTCGCTATCGCTATGGTCGCTGTAGCATGCTTCAGCTTTTTACTGTCTCTCGTTCAGTTGGCAGAAAACAAACTTGAGAACGAGAAACACGAGCCGGTACACGAGCAGCTCAAGTGCCCAGCAATAATACGAAATGTGATGCAAATAGTTTTTGTCAATTTGCCGTTTTTGATTATTCGTTTGGTTGTCTTCATCCTATACAAGAAAGACGAGTCAATTTTTATGGCAAAGAATGGAATCGCTGTTTTTCTTTCAGGCCTTGAAATCTACTGGATCAAGAAAGAATTTTCGCAACCAACCGCGAGTTGATTAAAAGAGGCGTTGAACTCGAAACTCCAACAACAACAAGGAGATTGCGTTGCCTTGAATCCAAGACACATTTCATACTCCGATTCAGAAATAAATGTATATCATTGCCTGATACGGGAACAAAGTTGAAATTTTGTGTGGCTGGATTTAGACAATTGTCAGTTCTTTATAAATTTAAAGTCGTCCGTTTAAAGTAACCCGTTTAAAGCAGTCCGTTTAAATTTAAAGTAGTCCATCAGCCCTTGGTTGCCTACTGTAGACCTTTCAATAAAGTATGTATGAATGTATTTATGTACGTTTTATTTCATAGTAATGAGGTGGTGCATGGTTTCCTTTGCAATTAGGAAACGAATTAATTTAACACTGGTCTAAAAACATTTCAGGTCAGGGACAATTTGCTAAGAATGTTAATATAGATATGCAATGGTCTTTAAACCCTGTCGAAAACGAAAAAAAAAAAAAAGGATTCTCATAGCTCAACGACAATTTATTGGAAAATAATTGACAATACTTTTTACTTTCCTGAAGGGTTTCTCTTCCTTTTTGAATACTCAGTTTCATGCATTAGAACTTTATGAAATGTAAAAAATGCTTTAGAATTTTGACCAGAAAAGGTTTCTAAAAAAAAGACATTCATTCCCAAGGTCTTTCTTCTTCTCTTTCCGCGGTGGGAAGATAAGAAGGGAGACCCCGGGATCGAGGTTGAGAAGACAAGACCTTTTCGATTTATTCTGGGTCCGGTTGTTCGAAAGCCGATTAACTTTAATCCAGGATTAGTGTAAACGTTTATTTTACGTTTCCAATTTTTTGGAGAAAGTTTCCTTTTCTTTATTTTTGTTTTTCAAGATTGACTTCCTCTAATGTAAAGTTTTGCCGAATATCAGCGTTGAACAGCATTTGGGAGTAGAAAAGCCGATTAACGCTAATCCGAGATTAAACATTTACCAAGGAGTTTATTTCTCTGCTCCCAAAATAAATGTTGTTCAACGCTGATAATCGGCAAAACGTTACATTAGAGGAAGTCAAAAATAAGCAAAAGAAACTTTCACCAAAAAGTTGAAAGCATGAAACAAAATTTTACGCTAATCCTGGATTAACTTAGTCGGCTTTCGAACAACTGGGCCCTGGACTGTTGTTTGGTCAACCTCGTCTCAGGGTCTCGTCGTCGATGGAGACCCTGGGAACGAGGTTGTTGTCTGATGTGTCAAATGAAACAAATTGTGCTCCTATGGCCAGAAATGTACAAAACTAGTTACAAAACAGAAATGGCACCTTAACCGGAACCTACAAAGCCGTGATTCCATGGAGAAAGTTGGTCATTAAAGGATGTAGTAACTTTGGCACTCTTTCACATCACCACAAAGTAGTCAAATTTACAATCTTAGCATCCAGAGCTGGAACGTTATTGCAAGCTAATTATATTCATTGAAAAAATCCTGTATTCTAATTGGGTCAGGGTAACGTTGTTTTCAGGTCACAAACAAGCAGAAGAGAGGTACAATTCAATGCAGAAAGAAGAAACAAACCAAGCACTTTGATTGGTCACTGATCGAAGAAAATCAAACCAATCAAATGGGAGCCATGAATGGCACAAAATTTGGAAACGTGATTCTTTTCGAAGCATTACCATGAAAAAAAATTCAAATAAAAGTAATTCCTATGCACAGGTGCACATTGCGATTACCTGTTTATCACATAACGGGCAAAATTCGTGAGGGAAACCCGTTCAATACCACGACAAATGACAATAAACTTAACTGACCAATCGGTTCAATGAACACTTTAATCTTAAAATTAGTAATAGCTGACACTACAGCTGCCCCCGCTATTAAATTTAGTTGCATGCAGAGTTTAATGTGTCCAGGGCCCACGTAGAGGACTGGCCGTTTACAAACCGAGCAGCTTTAACATAAGGCAATTGATGTTGAAACGGGGATAGAAAAAAATCAGTACTGAATATGAAAACTTTGGCGTTGCCAAGAGAGAATAAGGTAAGAGAACGGATCCCTGATGCCCTATCATATCTCTTTTAAAAGTCTATTTTTAGTTTCGAAAAGCTATTTTAGGTTCTAGTTCCCAATACCGCGTGTATTTAACTGTCATTACATCATTACGACTGGGCAAACAGGTGCCTCTCTAAAAATAGGGATTTACCTCGGTGTAAGAACCTGTGAACTTTTTCTTTGTTTTGTAGCTTTTGTTAGGGTTAGGGTCTATTATGTTGACTTCTTTGTTTTCTTTGTTTTACGTCACTGGTGAGTTTCACAGGTTCTTACACCGAGGCAGAGCCAAAAATAGCCGTGCAGTCTACCCAAAGATCAATAACTTGTGGTATACACCAAGGATCTATATTACGTCCATCACTGTTTCTACAAAACATAAAGCCCCCCAAAAATTGATCTTTACATTGTTTGCTGATGATACTAATATTTTTTATTCTTGGAATGATCTTAATAAGTTAGGAATAGTCATTAATGAAGAATTCTCTAATGTTCTAAAATATTGTGCTGCAAATAAACTATCAATTAACAGGGTTAAGAAAACAAATTATATGGTTATAAAATCTTCCAGGAAAAACGTAGCCTGTCAATAACTGCTTCTGACATTGAATAAAAAACTACGAATTAAGTATCTAGGAGTTTTGGTGATGAGAATCTAAAGTGGAATGGACAAATTCGACATATTAACAATAAGCTGGCAAAGAGTATACTCCTTTAAGAGTATTAATTGGAGCATAATGTGGAAGCTTGAAAACATCCTTATCTACCCTTACGTACTTTATGGAATAATGAATTGGGGCACTGCCGGTTAAGTCTTGACTGAAATCAGTAAGAGTAATTCAAAACAAATGTATTTGATCTATCTTTTTTGCAAACAGCAGAGAAAGTTCAACAATTTATTATAAAATCAAAATGATAATGCAAGGCAGGTTGTACGGCTGTGAGGATACATATATTCAGCGGCGGATTTAGGGTGGTATTTAAAGACCTTCTGTAACGAACCGACTTTGAAATGGTACAGCGTGCATTACGCGGTTTTACTTAAGAGAATGATTAGCTAAGTTTCAGAGCTTTCTTATTTCAAATATATCTAAACTAACGAGAATTCTTCCTATAGAGGGCATGTGGGGGCGACGGGGGGTGCGCTGTTGCCGGAATTTCTTCGGCCCCATCTTTCTGGAATTTCTGGATCCGCCCCCGATATTTACAATTCTTCTCTTTTGTTTATATCTTTGGGTTCAAGTGTTTGGCCCCTATCGTTTAGAAACGCTTAATTCTAGGGCTTTGCGTACGGAGTCACGAGATCTGCGGATTAGCTCCTATGAAATGAGTTCCACGTCGCGAGCCATGTGGTTATTGCCGGTGAAATGTGCAGAAATAGCTATTTGTCTTGAAGAAGAAGTGGGTCTGTCAACGGGACGTCGGTGTTCGTTGAAACGGTCTTTAAGTCTCCGTTTTGTCTCTCCTTTGCAGGAGCGGATCTAGGGGGAGGGTGGAGGGGGTGCATACCCCTCCCCCCTCCTCCTGAGATGACCTGTGGCTTTCTAATACAAGTGGTATTCTGCAAAAACCAAAAAAACGTCACTAGTCAGCTGCGCCATTCCTTAGTGGTGCATCCCTTGCTAAGAAAAATCCAAAATCCTGGATCCACCCCTGCTACGTATTGTTTGTTGCAAGCGTCTACAGTGTATCATGTAAATAATATTTTTTGAGTTACAGTCAATGTAGTGTGGAATTTGCCTGGTCTCTTTAGCTGAAAATGAGTAGTCAGTACGTTCGTTAGTTATGCAATTCCATGTGAGGCAGTTAGTTCCGCATTTGAACGATCCTTTAAGAGGCTGAGTGTGTAGGTTGGTAGGTAATGTGGATTTGACAAGTCAGTGTCGCCTTGGTTGTTAGAACGTCTGAAAGAAGTAAGAGGTGGTAATGTGAATATTCCGGTACATCGTTGGGAAGAAGCGAAAATGCGAAAGTGCTTTTTTATGATAGATGTGAAAGAACGAAGGTTAGGGTTATAGGTGACAACAAAAGGGACACGAATCGATGTGTGTGTGGAATTGGCACTAGGCTTAAGAGCTGTATTACGTTATGTAGTGTCAACAAGTCGTAGCTCTTGAATGTTTGATGAAAGAGAGATTGTAGCCACGTTTGTTAAGATATTGCATAAGTCATTGCAACGTAGATTGAAAGTATCGTCTGAAAAACATATGCGTGGTAAAGGAAGTGTCAGACTGAATGGAATAGCAGGTTTGGTGTATAAGGGGTAGGATGAAGATCGCAAGAGGTGCTGGTGTTTGTCTGTGGGTTTGGAGTAGAGATCTATGGTAAGTATATCATCGTTGAGAGAAACCATAACGTCTACGAATGGGATGGATGTAGAAGAGTGAGGAGAGGTTAAGTCAATGATAAGATGAAGATTGTTTAAGTAAGAAATAAAAATCTTCTGTGTGATTCCATATCATAAAGATATCGTCCATGTAACGCCACCACGTAGTAGCTCTCTTAAGAGCGTATATCAATGCAAGCCCCAACAATGTAGTGACCCCAAATGACTTGGTTTTACTTGTTTACGAGTTTTCTAAGTTGCGATAATTTATTCGAAAGTTTACAAACAATTTGAAAGAAAACGACAGCCTCAGAAATCCAGCACAAATATGACAACTTGCGCCCTTTTTCTTCAATTAACATTCTTGGTCAAAATTAGTATTTTTCTAAACAACAACCCGGTACTTCAGGACAGAATATATGTTAATTTTTGGAACCACGCCGATCGTTCGAGATCCATCTCAGTAATGGCCGTCCGTGGAACGCGCTTAACTTCAGATAATATTCATAAATTAACAAAATTACAAAGAACAGTTTGCTGACTTTGAAGGCCCTCGAATTTTAAAATGTTTCGTGATATTGTGACTGCTAATTCTGTTAATTATCATAACTTAACATAATTACTGAAACCGTTTGTGTACTTTTCGACCTTCGAATCTTAGCATGTTTACCTTTGCGTTTTTGTGGTAGTGCACTGTACTATGTCACCAGGTTGTAGGAGTGTAAGAGCGTAAGTGTGTAAGGGTGTAAGTCCGTGGTAACAATAGGCCCGCAGCGCGAGCATAACTCACGAAAATGTACAGGTCTGTTGCAAGAGTGCTTAAGTTTCAACAAGTGACCCCCAAAATCGGCAAGAATTTGACTCTGATGAATAATAAAGCAGCTACTATTTTCAAAACGATGAAATCACCTGATGATGAATAACCTCGTCTTGGAGAGTGAATTTTGACTTTGCAGAAACAAAGGTCAACGTCAAGAGTTGGGCGATTGTGATCTTTGTGTTTAATTTGCACATTCCTTTTCAAACATTATAAAACTTGACAGAAAAAGAAAGGAAACTGACAAAAACAAATACCCGGTGTCTTACCATCATTTCGAAACAGATGTAATTTTATTTCGTGAGTTGTTCGTAATTCGCAAGATAACTTGATCATGGCGGCCGCTGAAATGGACATCGCCTTCGATTTTTGCGATTTACTTTTCCAGCCAAAAGAACAATAGAAAAATTGAACGCAGCAAAAATCAACCCAATTTTTTTTTTCGCTGATGGTAACCCTTTATATTCCCGGTTCAAAATTTATGTTGTTTTCATGTCGCAAATTTTGTTGTGGCAAAGTATTTTATTGTCGACACTTCCTGAAAATTTCCCTCTGCTCTTCCTAAAAGCTGTATATCAATATTTATTTACTTTTGCATCAATATTTGTTTTGCATAAAGAAGGCTAACGATATCTACACCTTGCATTTTTTGAGCGTTAAAATACAATTTTCGGTCCTTTCTTTCGACAGCAAGTCGCATATTTTGAGGTCACCCATCCAAATACTTACATGACGGACAGGGCTTAACTTCAGTGAAACTGCGCCTTGGAAAGCTATCAGTGGCTTGTGGTAATGAAGAAGTTGCAAAGGGAACTTGAACAGCCCCGAAGCCAATGTTTCTCCATTCCCTTTCATTTTCTTCAATCTTTCTAGGTTACGTATTTTACTAGTAACCACATGTCTTCTCAGAGGGCTATTTACCTAAGACATCTACCATGGCACTACAATGATATACGGTACCAAACAATATTCTGTACTATTGGAGGTACATATTACGGAAAGACAACTTGAATCTCCTGGAAAACAAAACGCAGTTCAGTTGACAGTTATGGAATAAAGCGCTGTGTTACTGCACTAAAACAAGTATGCAAGGCGTGCCTATTTTTTTGTCTTATGTTTTTTACTGGGTTGCCATTTTTACTGGTGTCTTTGTGCATAGAGTCTTCTGTGCGTAATTGTTAGGTTTGAGGGGGCTGGGGTAATGAGTAGAATTCTCTGATGCACACAGGAGAACATTTAATTATTAACCTGCAATGGCGTCGTCGTTTAAAACGCCATTTGCGTTACAGTGGTAACGCAAATGGCGTTTTAGTGCTTCTTTAAACAAAATATACCCTTATGGAGGTCAAGAATGGAACCTCAATTGGAAAAGCAACACAGGCGGTGAAATATAAATATCTGGAATCTTAAAAGCGACGAGTGATGAACTTCGACAACAATCTTTCGCCCGTCAAGCCGAAATCAAAGTGAGCTGTATTTCTAATATTTTGCTAAGTGTGGTGTTATATACAACACTGAAAACAAATGAAAAATTATGTGGTAACTCAGTATGGGTTCAAAAAAGATAGAGAAGGAATCGAACACCTTAAGTGGATCTGTGATCGCTGTTGTCTGGCTTTGTGTTATTTGCACTCAACCCTGCACAGTCTTCCGGTAACGATTGGAAATTTCACGAATTCTTGTTAACCTTCAATGCCGTCGAAAGTCTTTGTAACGCGAATGGCGTTTTAGTGGATCTTTAAACAAAATATACCCTAATGGAGCTCAAGAATGGAACGTCACTTTTGTTGAACTAGACAGGCGGTGAAAAACAAATATCTGGAATCTTTAAAGCGACGAGTAATGGTCTTCGACAACAATTTCATTTTTCGTCGTTGAATATCAAGTGAGCTTTTGTTTGTAATATTTTACTAACTTGGTATTATATACAACACTAAATCAAATGGCAATTTTTTTATGGATTTAACAAACATTGAAGGAATCGAACGTCTTGAATGCATCACAGTGTTTACTGAAGTCGCATCTAAGTTGTCTGGCAAGTGACATTTATTTTGTACTCAACTCTGTAAAGGCAAAAAAAAATGGAAATGTGACAGTGAAAAATTATTTGAATGAAGGCTTGTTGTCTCTTTTGTGCTTTATTATTTACGGTCAAGGTTCTTTCGAAAAGGGTTTGATGTGAACTGTCAGAAATTTCTTTAATTGCTTTTTGACACCGATTGTGTGTGTGTTGTTTGCCCGCACGCAATTGAAACACGAAGGGGTTTTTTGCCTTTAATAGCAAATATGTCGTTTGTTTCAATAATTTTTCGCTGGAAGAGATTTTTGTGATATTTCCACCTTTTGTGAATTTAACATGTTGTGTAATTTTCGACCTTAACAAATTTGAATCCGTTTGTCGAAATTTGATACGAGAGAATTTTTGTGCTAATGCATTGTAAGCAGCGCATAAGTCACGAAAATAAACAGGTCTCATCGGGAGAAATGCCTATTGTTCTCAGGACATTTACTTACAGTTCAAGAAACGTCTTAGGATTGTCATATTGCTCGTTATTATTCATAGACGCGCAAGAAGCACGCATTTCATTGGTTGCTATGTACGCGCGGCAATGCTCATTAGTATGTAGTAGGCGGTCAATACAAACAATAGATACCGCCTGCTATTGTTTTCTCTTTTCTTTACTAAAATCACACATTTGCGCGCAATACCTGTAAACGAAACAAAAAGATGTAAAGTTTGCCAGTGCAATTATTTTATGCATGCGTTTGGATTGATTTCGTTCAGTAAAGGAATATAAAATATCCTTGTTTGGTTATTTGCAATTAGAGGGACAGGGTATATTAGCATGTTGCGATCGCGCAACAGAGAAAAAATGCTCGTGCTTTAAACGTACCAAGCACCGTTAACTTATCAACCACCTTTATACGAGCTGGGAATTGTAGCGATTGTGAAATCAAAGAGTAAATGCGCGTCCTGTGTACCGCAAAAATGCCAACGTCTGGAACTAACGTTGCGCGAGCGAGGGTTTGTGACGATTGTGGGATAATGCAGTGGGATAATGCATTCGCGCGAGCATAAAAAGCCCAAGGAAGCGATCGACAAGTGAAAAAGAATGGCAACTATTTTCTCATTTTGATTACGCTTTGGGGCACTTTGGGCGTTTCAGTTTGCTTTCATGCGAGTCTTAGCAGCGGGTACTTTTTCAGAGCTTAAAAACAAGCATAGAGAAAGCCCGAGAAAGAATCGGTCTCGTCTTTGAAAGGGGAAGACGCCGGCCTCGCGCCTTACCTAGAACGAGCAATCAACGCGAATGGGAACCGATGCCGAATAGTGCAGTTAACCCTACGTAAGGCGAATGCGAAATTTCGGCGGGATAGATGGTCAGTTTTGTCCAAGTTTCGGCTTTCGTCTTATTCCTCCGCTTTCCATTTCTCTCTTTAAATTTCGCGCGCGACTGGTTTTCATCATAACGTATTACTGCGTATTCTTTCTTCATGGCAACCATTGTTTTCGCAAAGACAATGGCTTGACTCCGAAAACGCGCCAAGTTTAAACCGTATATTTTCAAACGCAAAAGTCTACAACTTATTCTGCTCCAAATTTCGAGAAAAAGCTATTAACGTGTAGGTAATACATGTGTATTAACTAATCTGCTCTATCATCTGAACATTTGTCCTTAGTTTGGCAGAAAATCGATGTGTAACTCTAATAAGGGTCTTTTTCCATACTGCCGATACCGCAAAAAGCCCGATTTTCAAAGTAAAAAGTCTACAACTTAATCTCGTTTATTTCACTTAAAAATAGGCCACCATGATATATTAACCCTTTAAGTATAAGAATCCGCTCTATCATGTTAAAGAAATTGCATTTTTACGTCCAGAAAAGACGATTTTAGTCAGTCTATCGCCCCCTAAACATCCGTTTTCTTTACTATTTTGAGGCCTTTATCGCGCATTCACGCTTGAATAGTCCGCTGCAATGGCTCATTGACATGCGTAAATGTCGCACCATTTCTCCCGATGGTTGGAAGCGAGCTTGAGTTTCAACAAAATGAACCCCAAAATCGGCAAAAAATTGTGATGCTGATGAATAATAAAGTAGCTGCTATTCCCAAAACGATAGAATTACCTGGTGATAGATAACCTCGTCTTGGAGAGTAGATGTTTGACTTTGCAGAAACAATGGTCAACCTCAAGAGTTAGGCGATTTTGATCTTTGAGTGGAATTCGCACATTTTTTTGTCAAACTTTATAATATTTGAAAGAAAAGTGGATACCAATTTAAATGGGCGTGATCCATTCAACCAAGACTCAGACCAGTCCCCCGGGGAAATGTGGTCAAATCTCAAAAGGTTTTGAAAATTTTCCGGTAGGACTGACTCCATCCATTGAGCTCTGGACCAATGTTTCTGGAAATTTTGGTTGAATGGATCGCGCCCAATACCTCAACCCACTCTCAGGGTAATTTCATAATTAATCCACAAAGGGAAGACACCAAAAAATAGTGATTTCAAAAATTTTAAACTATAGTAATTTGTAAGTCGCAT
>NC_090875.1:14357798-14370298 GCF_036669935.1 Montipora foliosa | reverse complement strand
GTCACATTGACAAACTTACAAAGAAAGTCGCCTGTGGCATCGGGGCGATAAAGCGCATAAGGCACTTTGTTCCTCAACCTACCTTGCACCGAAATATATCAAACTCTAATTCAGCCCCATTTGATTATTGCAGGTTGTTTGGGGAAATTGTGGAATAACTTTGCAGAATAAAGTACAAACATTACAAAATAGAGCAGCCCGTGTTTTGACTTATTCTAACTATGACGCCGATGCTGGTTACTTGTTTGAGCTTCTAGGATGGAGAAATCTATCTTACCAGCAGCAAATACAAAGAGCTACAATGGTTTTTAAGTCTCTGCACGGGTTGGCTCCAGAATACATATGCTCTACGTTTGAAAAGCGTCAGACTCATTATAACTAAGGGGACTCTGAGAACAAGCTAAATGTTCCATTTCCACCCACAAACTATTAATATAAAAATAGCTTTAGCTATAGTGACGCTGTACTTTGGAACAGCCTTCCGCAAGAAGTAAGATCAGCAGTCTCTAGGGCAGTTTGGACGCCTAATCAAACAAGCGTGTTGAGTAAATAAGTTAAGTCACGGCATTCTTGGAGAGCAGCTCTTTTATGACAGTTTTGTAGGGTGTATTGCTTGGTGGGTAGTTCTAATTTGGTAGTTTTAATATAGTATTAGTAGAATTCTACTAGTATACTAATGCAAATGCTGTAATCTGATTGGCTGAGCCGCTGAACACTATCAGCCATTAGTGTGCAGTGGCTGGAGGTCTGTACGGGTCCGCAAATGATCCCCAAACTGTACCGCAAATGATCCCGGAACGCAAATGATCCCCATTTTGGACCGCAAATGATCCCGAAAAAAAAGTAAGGAATGGCATGGAGGGTGGATTGGTGTGGATAGAGAATTAATGTGAAGAGCGCTTATTTTTATTAAAATCACTTTAAATCATGCATGGCTAGCAACAGGTTTCTACCTCATTATAGTTTTCAAGAAAGACTGAATTTTGTTTCTTACCAGGCTGTCATAAATTTGCCACATTTAATTATCGGATACAATCATCAAAACTAACTTGGACGGAATTCTAAACTGATTGTGACCAGGGGCCCGTTTCTCCAACCCTGCGAGCAGAGTCTCCTTCGATCTTCCTAGAAAAATTGGGTGTGCCAGCGGCCTCGATTCTGCGGCACGCGTGACCAGTTACTGCAAAACCACGAAACAAAGACAAACAGTCGGGATATTCGAACAACTCTGGCAAACACACGACAACGTCATTTCCTTGGAAACTCAAGACAATTCATCCTTTAAAATTGCCATTTCAGTTTTTACTGAAAAAGTTATAAATATCTGGCAGACTCGTTTAAGTAACCGACATAAAGAGTCCGCAATTCTCATGGGAATTTAGAATTGCCAAGTGTATCTCTGGCGAGTGTCATTTGATGTCATCTGATGAATCTGATGAGCTGCGCCTTCCAAGCACTCGTCGAAATGGCTAAACTGATTTTTCTAATCGTTTTTGTGTCTTCATTGGTAAAATTTGACAATGTTCTTGGAGTTGACGATGTTGATGATAAGAAAAAGCAAGAAGAGAAAAGAAAAAACCAGGTAGGTTTGGAGCTTTGTGCGCACACATTGACAGTCTGCTAAACATCAGTTGCATGAGCGGCTGCAAAACATGCCCAACATGTTCAGCGAGCCTAGCGTTAGACCGATACTTGTTATTTGCCCGTAAATGAAAAGGGTCAGTTTTTAAGAAATCTATCCCTCGCCAACGCGAAAAAATCTGCCTTTGGGTGATGACGAGTAAGATGCTCTTTTCAGTATATTATTATTATCTGGTGAGAAATCACTTCTCGACTGGCCTAAGAAAGGTGACCAAGACTTAAGGCAACGAGTTTATAGAAAGTTAGGAAGTTATATCTATGACCTAAAAGAAGTCCATGATCCAATAGTTGGGCAGAAGAAGAAACGAATCGTCGAAAAGAAAAATAATTGCATTGTGGTGAAAAAGTCAGAGGTCTCTCAGCTTGTGAATTCCGCGTACCACGAAACTAAAGGTGAAGGCGCAAAAATACTAAACAGACAAATGTCTCATACCTACTGTGGGTTATCACGTCGAATTAACCAACGCAATCTAAATTCAGTGAAACAGCAACAAAAAGTGAGACCCCTTTTTTTATAATAAGGCGCCTCTCCGACCAATCAAAGCGTCGAAAATACATGAAAGGCATCAAGTGAATATTGTTAGTTTGGGTAGCTTGCCAGGCAATATAGCTGATGACACATATATAAGTACACAATGTCTGTTATTGACATTTTTAGTTTGATTTCTCAAACGCAAGGAAAAGACGAGCGCTCACACAGAACGTGGAACAAAGGAGAAATTAAGGTTTGATTTGATAACAACGGCGGCGATCTAAACTGGGTGGAGTACCTTCAACATTACCAACAACTATACAATGAATCCCCCCTCCGCCATGGTTCTCTCGGATTCCTCAGTCCATTTGGAATGTACTTTGGTAGAAAGCCGAATAGGATTCGGAATAAACTGTTTCTTGGGGGAAAGAAAAAATGTGAAGTTCTGGAAGAAAATAACGGCAGTTTTGAAACGGGTGAGAGCAAGAGAGAAGAACTAATGGACCTAGAAATCGAACGAGATGCTATCAGGCAGGAAGCTCTGGATGCTTCTAATGAGGCTGCACAGTATATGGTAAACCGGGAGTTAAGGCGAAATCCACCTTCACTCTATTACAAAGGAGAAACTGTTTTGATTCGCATTCCCATTTCAAAAAAATAGTCAAGGGAACAAAGAAATGCCTAAAGAACACTTGTGAAGGAGTTATCATTGAGGCAAATCACACCGTGCACAAGTATTTGATCAGTTACAAAGACCCAGAGACACGGAAAAGCAAAACGAATTGGTTTAAAGTAGATGATGTTACTTCAGTCACGAAAGAGGAAGAAAATGAGAGACAACAAAAAGTTAGCGAACGAACTGCCAGATTCAGAAATCACAAAGAGTCCATAGATTAACCAGCCAAGCGAAGGACAAGCAACGCCAGTTTGTTAGAAGCCAGCATAAATCAATTCTTTCCCATGAAAAGCTTAATGGCGATACCATTACTTTGTGTTTTGAATTTTTGACGAATACTGAGGACATTAATGAAGAAAACTGGGGAGTTGCAACGTCCTACTTTTATCCTTCGTTGTCCCAGATGTGGAAGAAAATTCGAGTTCTACACACAAGGTGTATTTAAGAGCGGTGGAGCATTGCAGGTCTACGCAAATGATAGCGTTTTCTGTAATAGTTGTTTACTGGACGACTTTTAGTCAAGGACTTGGGAAAAAACAAGACTGCAGTATTGCATGTTGAACCAAAGCTTATAGGCTAAAACATTGCTTTCTAGTTATAAATGGTACGATTGTTTCTAACCGGGCCCGGGTGGAGTTCTTTTCTCCTCGTCAAAGAGATCAGTGGCCCGTTTTCCGAAAGTCCCTAAACATTTCACATGTCACAATTCCCTCTTTATCTCAAGAAGGGAGAAAGTATAAGTGTTTCACAATGCTGCGTTCAGTTATCTCGAAAAACATGCTAAAAGTCATCGGGACTTTCTCCCCTGGTCACAATCGGTTTAGAATTGCGTCCAAACTATAATGAGGCGGAAACTTGTTGCTAGCCATGCATGATTTAAAGTGATTTTAATAAAAATAAGTGCTCTTCACATTAATTCTCAATCCAGACCATTCCGCCCTCCATGCCACCATTCCTTACCTTTTTTTCGGGATCATTTGCGGTCCAACATGGGTATCATTTGCGTTCCGGGATCATTTGCGGTTCAATATGGGGATCATTTGCGGCACAGTTGGGGGATCAGTAGGGGTTCTGGGATCCTTTGCGGTCCCGGGATCATTTGCGGACCCGTCCAGGACGTCGTGGAAATAACGACGTTTTTTCGTTTTTCCAAAGTATTGGAGGAAAATTTGGATGCAAATGGTAATTAAATTCTGAGAAGTCTAAACGAAGGACATTACGGTTTCTTGACTTTCAAAAAAGTTGAAATTATTGAAAAAGCTGATAGTTGATTCGGCCTTCCGCCTCATCAACTATCACCTCATAGAAATCTCGAGCTCATAATCTAATTGTTAATTATTACTATGACAGCTTATAATAATCGGGTGTATTGCTTGGGGGGGGGGGGGGGGGGGGTTTTAATCTAGTATCCTATTCATTTAATTTCATTACATGCTTATATTGGCTGATGAATTGTCCGTGAATAAACAAAGATTATGTAAGTGTAGACCGTTTATCATCTTTCAAAGTGCTACGCCTGCCGGTTGTGTTACTGATCGAGGCTGATGTGCAGACGTATTTACGGACCGGTGAAGGATTCGATCGTGTTCTGGCATGGCTTCCTGTTTGATTATCTCGGGAAGAATTGCCTTTGTTCTCTATGCTCTTCAGACTTATTCGCTGATATCGTATCCTGCTGAGTACGGTACCGCTGAGTACAAAAGCACTGATGGAGAAAGTCCTCCGTTTTCTTCCTGCTTCTGTTGGCTATTGTTTGGATTCTAATGTAACGGATAAGAACCTTTCAGTGTTATTCACTGTTTGTCTAGTTTTACATCTGCATTGGATTAGTACAGTTGACGATAGGAACTAGTTTTGGCGGGAGCGACCAAATCGAGAACAAGCTCGATCACGGTCAGAAGGTCTTTGGTCCAAGTATTTTGAAGATAACTCTTTGCCCCATCTCCGTTACTTCCCTGCTGCTTCTCTTTTATTAAAGAAAGCAGATATGGATTTTGTCCCCGCAACTAGCACGAGATCTCTTTGATGGAGTGGAAATGTTGGAGGTTATTTGGAAGAAAATGTGGTCTTTGGTCTCTACAACATTCCAAGAAGATTCGAAGAAGCCATCATTGTCTGTCGTCTGCTGGAGCTTTCTTCTTCTTCGTTGGGCGCTATTCTTAACATATGGCAAAGAGGCGTCCATCTTTATCGCCAAAAATGCCAATAATTCTCCTTAGCCTGTTTGAGATTTGTTCTACTTTAAATGTTGCGGTTGTGCTTAAAAGCCTGATATTTTCCTAAGAACATAAAGACTTATTCTATGTTGTTAATTAGCGACGAACAACGAATAAATCGCTGTTAAGCGATATAGGTTTGCAAAAGGAGAAGGACTACCGCGGCAACGAGGCCAACGAAAGTGTACAAGTGGATCGATACAAAAATCATACACCGCTATTTACAAGAGAAATGATGGAAGGTGTTTGTTAAAACACTCCCCTAAAGTTTCACTGTATCGAGTCAGCACTTTCTTCGTCTTGGTATTTTCTTAACAAATGTAGTTTCCTTAGTATAATATTTGATTCATTTGATGTTAATCGCGCTCATTATCAAGGTTTAATTTGCTTTAGCTAAAATAATCCGTATGTATGCGGGGCTTTTCTGACCTAAAGGCAGTCCTCAGATCGATTACAGGCACCGTGATGATTGCACCGTTAGCCGATGGAATGCACCCAAAACAACCCTGTAACAATGTAAGAACAGTGTATGATTTACCATCAATGAGTGTATCGCTCTGATTCCTTCCCTTAAAGGAATAACTAATTACTCCAAAACACAATCGGTTCATCCAAAAAAACACCTGATACTACAAAGGGGCTGTGTTCACTTCGCGTAGTTTACCCGTCTCTAAGCGTTAACTCGCCACGCAAAGCTAACGTTAACTCAGAAATTACTTCTACAAAACACAGATCAAAGCTTCTTGACAGAAAAGTGTCTGTTGAGCACTTTATCTTCTTTAATTTTGACCATCCCTCCTCTTTTGTATTAAATTTGCTGTTTGATTCAAGGCTTTCTTAACGTCTGAAGTAGATATTCACTTTTCGCTTGACTTGTGATTTTGTTGCCAACCCAGTCGCTGACTTTGGCTAAATTCGAGACACAGCCCGTTAAGATGCTGCGCCCTAGCAAAACGCATTAGTCGACAAGGTTGGAACCAGATTGAGGGAGATTGTAACCTATGTACTATTATTTATTTTTACAATCATTTCCCTAATTTATTTTTATTTAATGCGGCTCAATCTCAAATTTTCAAGTCAAAACAGTGAGCCTGTGGTGTACATGATTTACAGGGCTGGTTTTAGAAATCGATTCAAGGTTTTAGAATCGATTTAAGTGGAACAAAAACTTAAACGACCAAATTCTCATAAAAATGTCAAATCTCAAATCCCTTTGGCAGAAGGTAAATGATATTGGAACAGCTCTGCAAAATCGATTTAAGAATGCCGTGCCAGACTTATTTCTGGTGTAAAACGAATTTAAGACTTCTTACGAGGGTAATGATTCCGAGAAACATGTAATTCTAAAGAAAATGGTAACCTACGAAAAGGGAAAACCCCCATAAATGGACAATGGCCGCTGCATTCTCTATTTCACATTCCTCATAATACACTTTGTTAGCCCCCCAAATTTTTCATAAACCATTGTTTTCAAATGCTTAAATGCTTTTGGGAAGATGCTGTGTCCAAAGAGCATTTGAAAACAATGGTTATGCAAAATTTGGGGGACAAGCAAAGTGTATTATGGGGAATGCATGAATCACGTACTGGTTGAGACATTCATACACTAGAAAATTGGGGTAACGATTCCGAGAACATGTCCTTCTACAGATGTCTATGGCATACGTAAGAAAAGGGAAATCCCCTACATGGGAAAGAAAAGTCTACTCTTTAATTCCCAACATGGTGCAGCATGGGTCTGTTCAACGATAACGAAAAACCCGGCTCTCTGAGAAAAAAAGAAAGATCGTTTGGTAATTTATATACACGAGACTAAGTGTTTCACCTTATTTTGGGGAGTATCATTATGTTCACAGCCATAAAAAAATTGGGATTTTGACAAGGCAATACCGCATTCTATCGGAGGCTAATTGGAAAAAAATGTATTTCTTTTAGGTGTCTAATTAGTTTACTTGGTATTAATTCCCATTGGGATAATTAGGCCTTTATATAACACTCCTCGTGAATGTCACACCACTTGACGCCGACCAGTTTACTCGAGGCTGTTATTTCCTTACTATTTTGTATTGTCGTTTTAAATAGCGTATGACTTTTTTCTTATATTCCTTGGCTTGTAACCTGTATCCAGTGTGTCCCCGGCTCAATTTTTTGTAAATAAACTCGACCATTGCTGGCGGCTCCCTCCACTATTTGTTTGTTACTTGTCTCTTCTATACATATAATAGAAATGTTTTCTATTCCGCTGAGCGAATCGAAAGAGAATAGAATATATTATTGTACTGGGCGGAATCGCTCTGCGGTATTGGCCGAGAATATATTATTTTATATAGTAGAAGTTGCAAAAGGCAAGTGAAATGTTGCGAGCAGCAGATACTGGGAAAACAAAAAAGTAAAGGTTTTGGGTACGATTTTCAAGGATCTAGGGGACCTAGTACTCTGATTCCAAACGCTGCAAACTCTTCATTCCAGGTTCTGGGCGTTGGCAAAAAAGATGAAGACAGCAACTAGACTTTGTTGCAGATGATGACGCATTCATTTTTATATCCAGATCGTCGTTGTAGATGTGCCGTGCATCTGATAAAGTTAGGTGTTATGGCCATCGGAAATGTCAAGTCACATGAACACGATCTATTGGAGAAATATTTCTTCGATTTTACGTTATTGTAAATGCTGTATGGTATTTCTTTTATCATGATGTAAGTATCTTAGCACGGCGTTCGTACACACCTTTGGCTTATTTTTTTCATGGATGATATTTAACGGTGAATAAACCGAGACAAAGTCGAGGTTGTTATTCACCTCCACAAAACGGCTTGCGGCCATAAAAAAAAAAAAAACGCTTAGGTGATTACCCGTGTGTAATCCCCTCAAGAGCAACCACTCAACGCAGAGAGTTTTCAATAATCACCTATGTAATTATTGCTGTAGCAGTGACTGAGACTGAAGCGAACGAACGGGGCAGCTCTCTAATCCGGAGAAGAACACATTTTTCTTCGAAGCGCAAGGGATTGTGGTCAAAGGTGCAAGGAATTATGGTTATGCGCGAATCTTCCATTTCGCTTCTCGTATCCCCAAACTACAGATAGTTTACAATGTCACGCAACAAAAAAATAAATTCGAAATCTTTCAATGAAAAAGGTCCAGAACTTGGAATGTTGTAGGAAACAAATCTTTAAACCACCTCTCCAATTCTGAGGTCTGTTCAGTTCATCGTTTCTGAGTTATTTGTCGAAGCGTTTCACGCAACTTTGTAGAGTTTTTGTATGGAGACGCCATGTGGTCCAATAATATGGCTTCCGGTAATCAAGGAAAACTGGAGTTCACTTTGCGATGAAAACGCTTACTTCTCGCTCATGAAATAAAAGATATGTGTATGAATACACCTCCTTATGTGCTTGAAAGGCTCAAACTGCTGAGATTCATAGAAATAGACAACATTTTTCAACCAAAACAAATAGCGTTGTATTGTGGGGTCACGCGAGGAAATTCAAAATGTATTTTAAACCTTATTTGCACTAGCAAGTTTTCCTTGACAAGTCCACTTATCAAGGAAAACTTGCCGATTGTACACACTGCCAAGTTCTTCTTGAAACATCTTTCCTTGACAAGTTTTCCTTGGTAGTGTAAATGAAAAATAGGACAAGTTTTCACTGACAAGTGCACTTGACAAGTAATTTACACTGGCAAATATCGTCCTTGACAAGTTTTTCCTTGACAAGTGTCCTTGTTCAAAAACTAGCATGCCAGTGTTTGAACAAGGACACTTGTCAAGGAAAAAATTGTCATATTTTTCCATTTACACTGCCAAGGAAGACTTGACAAGGATTAGTTGTAAAGGAAAACTTGCTATTGTAAATGAGGCTTTAGAAACGAAGGACCTCACGGAAACTGAAACTTGAAAAACGATTTTATTTCTAGGTCATCTTCCACTTTCTTTAGAAAAGAAATTCAGAAGATCTTGCGATTTTTATCTTAGAATTAATGACCTCACTGTAAAAAACCATTTACTGTTTTCTTTCTACTCGGAGGTCCAGTTGGGGGTCGAGTGTGGGCGTCCACGTTTTGTACCGTCCCGGCACAAAACCTATTAAAATCTCCCCACAATTCCACGTGGGAACCGTCGTTAAATTACTACAAGCATAATTGAACATCTCCCTCCCCGTCAGCAACATTTCTACCGTTTAGGTAAACTAGTACTAATGGTAGTTATGATGTTAAATATATAATTATTAGCGCTGAAAAGGCAACATTCCACCTCTTATATTTTCCTTTATTATTGATTCTATGTCTGTTGTCGTTTCTTCTCTCAACCAATTTTGTTTTGGCATATTTCCTTCCTTTGCAGAACTCACGAAAAGTATTCCAAAAGGCTGCAAGAGGAGAAACACAAGAAGATTTGTACCTTTTCTGTGCATTTTCTTCGTCGGAACATACATTGTTTGCACACCGGTGTGCCAGTACGTCAAGAATAACAGAAAGGTAATGCTTTTTTCTAATAAATTATAATACGAAAAGTTATTGGGCGCGTGGTGCGCCGAAGGAGGAGATTCCACAGCGTGGCACATTTGAGTCACAAAAACAGTGTTCACCAACCGTTTCTTCAAGGTGTCTTTTCGCTTGACTGCAAAATTTGGAACACCCTTTAGTATTATGTTAAATGTGTCTCGTCGTCAAAATAAGCAAACTACTGCTTGACAAAACTCGCTTCAAATACCGACCTTAGTTTCTATCTACGAATTCCAAATCGTTTGCAAGAACGAGTTTCTAAATTCACTTCGCATACTTCAGACAATCAGTTGCTGACAAATTATAGTTCTTTAAAAAACCTCCTTACGACCCGAGAAGAGAGCGTTCTGCGGATGCGATGGGCTTGTAATTGAACTCCTGGACACTGTCTATTGTATATAAAATCAAGAGGTAGTTAATCCTGCGTTGGCAGTAGGGTTTTAGCTCCAGAATATATATTAAAGATGCAAGCCTACGTTGCAGGAAACAAGCAAAACCAAGGAGCATAAACCAAATGATGTAACTACACGTTAAAGTTTTGGTTCTTTGGCCTCATCCAAGAAAAAAGCACGGCTTTACGTCTTTCAAATTTACATGAGAAGAGAGAGCCAAAAGAACAAACCAACTCAATCCTCACAGGACACCGAACCCAGGAATTCAACCCGGGACAATGCTCATTAGGTATGTAGTAGGCGGTCATAAAACAACAATAGATACCGCCTGCTATTGTTTTCTCTTTTCTTTCCCCACTAAAATCACACCATTTGTCGCGCAATACCTGTAAACGAAACAAAAAGATGTAAAGTTTGCCAGTGCAATTATTTTATGCATGCGTTGGATTGATTTCGTTCAGTAAAGGAATATACAATATCCTTGTTTGGTATTTGCAATTAGAGGGACAGGGTATATTAGCATGTTGCGATCGCGCAACAGAGAAAAAATGCTCGTGCTTTAAACGTACCAAGCACCGTTAACTTATCAACCACCTTTATACGAGGGGGAATTGTAGCGATTGTGAAATCAAGAGTAAATGCGCGTCCTGTGTACCGCAAAAATGCCAACGTCTGGAACTAACGTTGCCGCGAGCGAGGGTTTTGTGACGATGTGGGATAATGCAGTGGGATAATGCATTCGCGCGAGCATAAAAAGCCAAGGAAGCGATCGACAAGTGAAAAGAATGGCAACTATTTTCTCATTTTGATTACGCTTTGGGGCACTTTGGGCGTTTCAGTTTGCTTTCATGCGAGTCTTAGCAGCGGGTACTTTTTCAGAGCTTAAAAACAAGCATAGAGAAAGCCGAGAAAGAATCGGCGTCTCGTCTTTGAAAGGGGAAGACGCCGGGGACCTCGCGCCTTACCTAGAAGAGCAATCAAACGCGAATGGGAACCGATGCCGAATAGTGCAGTTAACCCTACGTAAGGCGAATGCGAAATTTCGGCGGGATAGATGGTCAGTTTTGTCCAAGTTTCGGCTTTCGTCTTATTCCTCCGCTTTTCATTTCTCTCTTTAAATTTCGCGCGCGACTGGTTTTTTCATAACGTATTACTGCGTATTCTTTCTATCATGGCAACCATTGTTTTCGCAAAGACAATGGCTTGACTCCGAAAACGCGCCAAGTTAAACCGTATATTTTCAAACGCAAAAGTCTACAACTTATTCTGCTCCAAATTTCGAGAAAAAGCTATTAACGTGTAGGTAATACATGTGTATTAACTAATCTGCTCTATCATCTGAACATTTGTCCTTAGTTTGGCAGAAAATCGATGTGTAACTCTAATAAGGGTCTTTTTCCATACTGCCGATACCGCAAAAAGCCCGATTTTCAAAGTAAAAAGTCTACAACTTAATCTCGTTTATTTCACTTAAAAATAGGCCACCATGATATATTAACCCTTTAAGTATAAGAATCCGCTCTATCATGTTAAAGAAATTGCATTTTTACGTCCAGAAAGACGATTTTAGTCAGTCTATCGCCCCCTAAAACATCCGTTTTCTTTACTATTTTGAGGCCTTTATCGCGCATTCACGCTTGAATAGTCCGCTGCAATGGCTCATTGACATGCGTAAATGTCGCACCATTTCTCCCGATGGTTGGAAGCGAGCTTGAGTTTCAACAAAATGAACCCCAAAATCGGCAAAAAATTGTGATGCTGATGAATAATAAAGTAGCTGCTATTCCCAAAACGATAGAATTACCTGGTGATAGATAACCTCGTCTTGGAGAGTAGATGTTTGACTTTGCAGAAAACAATGGTCAACCTCAAGAGTTAGGCGATTTTGATCTTTGAGTGGAATTCGCCACATTTTTTTGTCAAACTTTATAATATTTGAAAGAAAAGTGGATACCAATTAAAATGGGCGTGATCCATTCAACCAAGACTCAGACCAGTCCCCCGGGGAAATGTGGTCAAATCTCAAAAGGTTTTGAAAATTTTCCGGTAGGACTGACATCCATCCATGAGCTCTGGACCAATGTTTCTGGAAATTTTGGTTGAATGGATCGCGCCCAATACCTCAAACCCACTCTCAGGGTAATTTCATAATAATCCACAAAGGGAAGACACCAAAAAATAGTGATTTCAAAAATTTTAAACTATAGTAATTTGTAAGTCGCATCTCTCTGGAATTTCCAAATAGCCTCTGTGATAAGGGTATTTCACCACTAAGATTTCATGAAGGTTTTCTTAGTACTTAATGGACAGTCAATGGAACTACGTACCAGGAACAACCTGAACATGCACTAACGTGTTACCTAACAAAAAGGTTACAATACTAAGCATGGCAGAAATTCCAGAGGCATGGGGTCACAGGATCTAGAGAAACCACACTGATTGCTAGTACTTTGGGCCACAGATATGTGACATTAACTAAAAGTAGAAACAGTGAATCCACGAAAAATTTTTCATGAAATAATAAATTTACTTATACTTCTAAGCGAGACAACGAAATACAATTTAAATATAATAACAGATTGAATGTTAATATTTTT
>NC_090875.1:14342798-14352798 GCF_036669935.1 Montipora foliosa | reverse complement strand
TATAACTAAGGGGACTCTGAGAACAAGCTAAATGTTCCATTTCCACCCACAAACTATTAATATAAAAATAGCTTTAGCTATAGTGACGCTGTACTTTGGAACAGCCTTCCGCAAGAAGTAAGATCAGCAGTCTCTAGGGCAGTTTGGACGCCTAATCAAACAAGCGTGTTGAGTAAATAAGTTAAGTCACGGCATTCTTGGAGAGCAGCTCTTTTATGACAGTTTTGTAGGGTGTATTGCTTGGTGGGTAGTTCTAATTTGGTAGTTTTAATATAGTATTAGTAGAATTCTACTAGTATACTAATGCAAATGCTGTAATCTGATTGGCTGAGCCGCTGAACACTATCAGCCATTAGTGTGCAGTGGCTGGAGGTCTGTACGGGTCCGCAAATGATCCCCAAACTGTACCGCAAATGATCCCGGAACGCAAATGATCCCCATTTTGGACCGCAAATGATCCCGAAAAAAAGGTAAGGAATGGCATGGAGGGTGGATTGGTGTGGATAGAGAATTAATGTGAAGAGCGCTTATTTTTATTAAAATCACTTTAAATCATGCATGGCTAGCAACAGGTTTCTACCTCATTATAGTTTTCAAGAAAGACTGAATTTTGTTTCTTACCAGGCTGTCATAAATTTGCCACATTTAATTATCGGATACAATCATCAAAAACTAACTTGGACGGAATTCTAAACTGATTGTGACCAGGGGCCCGTTTCTCCAACCCTGCGAGCAGAGTCTCCTTCGATCTTCCTAGAAAAATTGGGTGTGCCAGCGGCCTCGATTCTGCGGCACGCGTGACCAGTTACTGCAAAACCACGAAACAAAGACAAACAGTCGGGATATTCGAACAACTCTGGCAAACACACGACAACGTCATTTCCTTGGAAACTCAAGACAATTCATCCTTTAAAATTGCCATTTCAGTTTTTACTGAAAAAGTTA
The DNA here is from genome assembly GCF_036669935.1 of Montipora foliosa. Taxonomy (NCBI): domain Eukaryota; kingdom Metazoa; phylum Cnidaria; class Anthozoa; order Scleractinia; family Acroporidae; genus Montipora; species Montipora foliosa. The sequence goes on along the minus strand of NC_090875.1, from coordinate 14,351,853 downwards.
TAAATATCTGGCAGACTCGTTTAAGTAACCGACATAAAGAGTCCGCAATTCTCATGGGAATTTAGAATTGCCAAGTGTATCTCTGGCGAGTGTCATTTGATGTCATCTGATGAATCTGATGAGCTGCGCCTTCCAAGCACTCGTCGAAATGGCTAAACTGATTTTTCTAATCGTTTTTGTGTCTTCATTGGTAAAATTTGACAATGTTCTTGGAGTTGACGATGTTGATGATAAGAAAAAGCAAGAAGAGAAAAGAAAAAACCAGGTAGGTTTGGAGCTTTGTGCGCACACATTGACAGTCTGCTAAACATCAGTTGCATGAGCGGCTGCAAAACATGCCCAACATGTTCAGCGAGCCTAGCGTTAGACCGATACTTGTTATTTGCCCGTAAATGAAAAGGGTCAGTTTTTAAGAAATCTATCCCTCGCCAACGCGAAAAAATCTGCCTTTGGGTGATGACGAGTAAGATGCTCTTTTCAGTATATTATTATTATCTGGTGAGAAATCACTTCTCGACTGGCCTAAGAAAGGTGACCAAGACTTAAGGCAACGAGTTTATAGAAAGTTAGGAAGTTATATCTATGACCTAAAAGAAGTCCATGATCCAATAGTTGGGCAGAAGAAGAAACGAATCGTCGAAAAGAAAAATAATTGCATTGTGGTGAAAAAGTCAGAGGTCTCTCAGCTTGTGAATTCCGCGTACCACGAAACTAAAGGTGAAGGCGCAAAAATACTAAACAGACAAATGTCTCATACCTACTGTGGGTTATCACGTCGAATTAACCAACGCAATCTAAATTCAGTGAAACAGCAACAAAAAGTGAGACCCCTTTTTTTATAATAAGGCGCCTCTCCGACCAATCAAAGCGTCGAAAATACATGAAAGGCATCAAGTGAATATTGTTAGTTTGGGTAGCTTGCCAGGCAATATAGCTGATGACACATATATAAGTACACAATGTCTGTTATTGACATTTTTAGTTTGATTTCTCAAACGCAAAGAAAAGACGAGCGCTCACACAGAACGTGGAACAAAGGAGAAATTAAGGTTTGATTTGATAAACAACGGCGGCGATCTAAACTGGGTGGAGTACCTTCAACATTACCAACAACTATACAATGAATCCCCCCTCCGCCATGGTTCTCTCGGATTCCTCAGTCCATTTGGAATGTACTTTGGTAGAAAGCCGAATAGGATTCGGAATAAACTGTTTCTTGGGGGAAAGAAAAAATGTGAAGTTCTGGAAGAAAATAACGGCAGTTTTGAAACGGGTGAGAGCAAGAGAGAAGAACTAATGGACCTAGAAATCGAACGAGATGCTATCAGGCAGGAAGCTCTGGATGCTTCTAATGAGGCTGCACAGTATATGGTAAACCGGGAGTTAAGGCGAAATCCACCTTCACTCTATTACAAAGGAGAAACTGTTTTGATTCGCATTCCCATTTCAAAAAAATAGTCAAGGGAACAAAGAAATGCCTAAAGAACACTTGTGAAGGAGTTATCATTGAGGCAAATCACACCGTGCACAAGTATTTGATCAGTTACAAAGACCCAGAGACACGGAAAAGCAAAACGAATTGGTTTAAAGTAGATGATGTTACTTCAGTCACGAAAGAGGAAGAAAATGAGAGACAACAAAAAGCAAAGAGTTACAATGGTAAACGAACTGCCAGATTCAGAAATCACAAAGAGTCCATAGATTAACCAGCCAAGCGAAGGACAAGCAACGCCAGTTTGTTAGAAGCCAGCATAAATCAATTCTTTCCCATGAAAAGCTTAATGGCGATACCATTACTTTGTGTTTTGAATTTTTGACGAATACTGAGGACATTAATGAAGAAAACTGGGGAGTTGCAACGTCCTACTTTTATCCTTCGTTGTCCCAGATGTGGAAGAAAATTCGAGTTCTACACACAAGGTGTATTTAAGAGCGGTGGAGCATTGCAGGTCTACGCAAATGATAGCGTTTTCTGTAATAGTTGTTTACTGGACGACTTTTAGTCAAGGACTTGGGAAAAAACAAGACTGCAGTATTGCATGTTGAACCAAAGCTTATAGGCTAAAACATTGCGTTCTAGTTATAAATGGTACGATTGTTTCTAACCGGGCCCGGGTGGAGTTCTTTTCTCCTCGTCAAAGAGATCAGTGGCCCGTTTTCCGAAAGTCCCTAAACATTTCACATGTCACAATTCCCTCTTTATCTCAAGAAGGGAGAAAGTATAAGTGTTTCACAATCTGCGTTCAGTTATCTCGAAAAAACATGCTAAAAGTCATCGGGACTTCTCCCCTGGTCACAATCGGTTTAGAATTGCGTCCAAACTATAATGAGGCGGAAACTTGTTGCTAGCCATGCATGATTTAAAGTGATTTTAATAAAAATAAGTGCTCTTCACATTAATTCTCAATCCAGACCATTCCGCCCTCCATGCCACCATTCCTTACCTTTTTTTCGGGATCATTTGCGGTCCAACATGGGTATCATTTGCGTTCCGGGATCATTTGCGGTTCAATATGGGGATCATTTGCGGAACAGTTTGGGGATCATTTGCGGTTCTGGGATCATTTGCGGTCCCGGGATCATTTGCGGACCCGTACAGGTCGTCTTGGAAATAACGACGTTTTTTTCGTTTTTCCAAAGTATTGGAGGAAAATTTGGATGCAAATGGTAATTAAATTTCTGAGAAGTCTAAACGAAGGACATTAACGGTTTCTTGACTTTCAAAAAAGTTGAAATTATTGAAAAAGCTGATAGTTGATTCGGCCTTCCGCCTCATCAACTATCACCTCATAGAAATCTCGAGCTCATAATCTAATTGTTAATTATTACTATGACAGCTTATAATAATCGGGTGTATTGCTTGGGGGGGGGGGTAGTTTTAATCTAGTATCCTATTCATTTAATTTCATTACATGCTTATATTGGCTGATGAATTGTCCGTGAATAAACAAAGATTATGTAAGTGTAGACCGTTTATCATCTTTCAAAGTGCTACGCCTGCCGGTTGTGTTACTGATCGAGGCTGATGTGCAGACGTATTTACGGACCGGTGAAGGATTCGATCGTGTTCTGGCATGGCTTCCTGTTTGATTATCTCGGGAAGAATTGCCTTTGTTCTCTATGCTCTTCAGACTTATTCGCTGATATCGTATCCTGCTGAGTACGGTACCGCTGAGTACAAAAGCACTGATGGAGAAAGTCCTCCGTTTTCTTCCTGCTCTGTTGCTATGGTTTTGGATTCTATGTAACGATAAGAACCTTTCAGTGGTTATTCACTGTTTGTCTAGTTTACATCTGCATTGGATTAGTACCGTTGACGATAGGAACTATTTTTGGCTGGAGCGACCAAATCGAGAACAAGCTCGATCACGGTCAGAAGTTCTTTGGTCCAAGTATTTTGAAGATAACTCTTTGCCCATCTCCGTTACTTCTGCTGCTTCTCTTCTTATTACAGAAAGCAGATATTGATTTTGTCCCCGCAAATAGCACTAGATCTCTTTGATGGAGTGGAAATGTTGGAGGTTATTTTGGAAGAAAATGTGGTCTCTCACAACATTCCAAGAAGCTTCGAAGAAGCCATCATTGTCTTCGTCTGCTTGAGCTTTCTTCTTTCTCCGATGCAGCCTGTGGAAGTAAAGACAGATTACTATGGCAATTGGACATATGACAAATGTACATCAATATCGCGAAAAACGATCCATATTCTCGCTGTAAACGGTGTTTTTCTAGGTCTTCGTTTGCCGCTATTCTTAACATATGGCAAAGAGGCGTCCATCTTTATCGCCAAAAATGCCATAATAATTCTCCTTAGCCTGTTTGAGATTTGTTCTACTTTAAAATGTTGCGGTTGTTCTTAAAAGCCTGATATTTTTCCAAGAACATAAAGACTATTCTATGTTGTTAATTCGCGAACAACGAATAAATCGCTGTTAAGCGATATAGGTTTGCAAAAGGAGAAGGACTACCGCGGCAACGAGGCCAACGAAAGTGTACAAGTGGATCGATACAAAAATCATACAACGCTATTTACAAGAGCTGACGGAAGTTGGTTAAAACACTCCCCTAAAGTTTCACTGTATCGGTCAGCACTTTCTTCGTCTTGGTATTTTCTTAACAAATGTAGTTTTCCTTAGTATAATATTTGATTCATTTGATGTTAATCGCTCATTATCAAGGTTTAATTTGCTTTAGCTAAAATAATCCGTATGTAGTGCGGGGCTTTCTGACCTAAAGGCAGTCCTCAGATCGATTACAGGCACCGTGATGATTGCACCGTTAGCCGACGGAATGCACCAAATAACTTCAATGTAACAATGTAAGAACAGTGTATGATTTACCATCAATGAGTGTATCGCTTCTGATTCCTTCCCTAAAAGGAATAACTTAATTACTCCAAAACAAATCGGTTCATCCAAAAAAAAACCTGATACTTAAAGGGGCTGTGTTCACTTCGCGTAGTTTACCCGTCTCTAAGCGTTAACTCGCCACGCAAAGCTTAACGTTAACTCAGAAATTACTTCTACAAAACACAGATCAAAGCTTCTTGACAGAAAAGTGTCTGTTGAGCACTTTAATCTTCTTTAATTTTGACCATCCCTTCCTCCTTTTGTATTAAATTTGCTGTTTGATTCAAGGCTTTCTTAAACGTCTGAAGTAGATATTCACTTTTCGCTTGACTTGTGATTTTGTTGCCAATCCCAGTCGCTGACTTTGGCTAAATTTCGAGACACAGCCCGTTAAGATGCTGCGCCCTAGCAAAACGCATTAGTCGACAAGTTTGGAACCAGATTGAGGGAGATTGTAACCTATGTACTATATTTATTTTTACAATCATTTCCCTAATTTATTTTTATTTAATGCGGCTCAATCTCAAATGTTTCAAGTCAAAACAGTGAGCCTGTGAGTGTACATGATTTACAGGGCTGGTTTTAGAAATCGATTCAAGGTTTTAGAAATCGATTTAAGTGGAACAAAACTTATGTAACGACCAAATTCTTCATAAAAATGTCAAATCTCAAATCCCTTTTGCAGAAGGTAAATGATATTGGAACAGCTCTGCAAAATCGATTTAAGAATGCCGTGCCAGACTTTTATTCTGGTGTAAAACGAATTTAAGACTTCTTACGAGGGTAATGATTCCGAGAAACATGTAATTCTAAGAAAATGGTAATCCTACGAAAAGGGAAACCCCCATAAATGGACAATGGCCGCTGCATTCTCTATTTTCACATTCCTCATAATACACTTTGCTAGCCCCCCAAATTTTTCATAAACCATTGTTTTCAAATGCTTAAATGCTTTTGGGAAGATGCTGTGTCCAAAGAGCATTTGAAAACAATGGTTTATGCAAAATTTGGGGGACAAGCAAAGTGTATTATGGGGAATGCATGAATCACGTACTGGTTGAGACATTCATACACTAGAAAACGTTGGGGTAACGATTCCGAGAGACATGTCCTTCTACAGATGTCTATGGCATTACGTAAGAAAAGGGAAATCCCCTACATTGGTAAAGAAAAGTCTACTCTTTAATTCCCAACATGGTGCAGCATGGGTCTGTTCAACGATAACGAAAAACCCGGCTCTCTGAGAAAAAATGGGCTCTGAGCGAGAGTCAATTTTTTAATGGATTTTCAGTGGCAATTGAGGGAATGTTAGGATAATGGTCGATAATTACTCCGCCACGAGGCCCACTGAGCCTAAACCGACACTTTTTCCAAGAAAACATCAACCTCAAGCAAATATGAAGTCATTAACATAAAAGATGTCAGATGAAATTACGTTAAGTTTTTAGACTCCTTTATCTCAGTAAACAGCGACTGAGTTCAGTTTTCTGGAAGCTAATAACAAATATATCCTCAAAACAATTATTATCCAATAATTTGTTATTAATCCAAAAAACTAGTTTTTTTTTTCATTTTCAATGAGGTTTAAAGACCACTTTGTATCTGTATATTCTTAGCAAATTGTTTGGACTTGATGTATTTTTTTAGGCTCGCCTTAGTCTGCTTAGTTCGTGCTACACTATGATTATGAAGGAAAACCATGCACCTCATGACTATGAAACTGATAAGACAGACTACTTTGAAATATCTAAAGAAACAACATGAATCGTCAGATAATGGCAAGATCCAAGCAAAATTTCAACATTGTTCACGTATCAAGCAATGATGCATGTGTGACTGAAATATGTCTTGGGTTCAATTGCAAGACAACCCCATTTCCTTGCTATTGTCTCCATCAATTCGAGGAAGACTGCGAAGCGTCCTTCCTGATCCAGTAAATTTCAAGGCATGAAAGAATAATAGCGATCGCATTCTTTGCCATAAAGATGGACTCGTCTTTCTTGTATTCGATCAAGACAACCAGGCGAATAAAAAAAAACGGGGAATTGACAAACACGATTTGCATGACATTGCGTATTATTGCTGTGCGATCGCGTCGTGTGTGTTTCCCCTCCTCAAGTTTGTTTTCTGCCAACTGAAAGAGAGACAGTAAAAAGCTGAAGCATGCTACAGCGACCATCGCTATAGCGAATCCTTTTGAAATGGTCGAGGGATTGTCTTCTCTTTCGTCTAACGCAATATCGAGCATCTCAACTGTATCAAAGAGGTCGATGGTAATCTGCAAAGACAGTCGTATTACAAGTGCACTGTACTCCTTGTGTTCACCCAAATCCGAAGCCGTGTTTACTAGGAGAAGGAATAGCAGTGGCGTTAAACACAGCATTACTTTTAAAACATTGGGACCAAGCAGGTTCTTCGTGTCGAGATCATCGCCGACAACGACAACAGCAAAAATGGTAGCGATCATTGGAATCAAGGCGATCACAACGTACAAAAGCCACGTGAAGAACATTCTGACAAGTTCTGCTTGCGTAAGAAGGCAATGGATCCAATAAAATAGTGCTGGAGCGTATAACAGAAACACAGGAATCCAGCGTGCATCTTCTTTGTACCATGCTGGATATGCTGTAAGAAAACCACACTGAATCATCAAGAGCGCAAAAAATATGAAACGTCCTATATGGATGAGTTGAACTGACTTGATCTTGTTCTTCAACACTGATAAACAAGCCATTTCAAGGAGAACGTTCAGGTCTAACTCAGGCGTTTAATATAATACTGATTTCACCTTTTTCTTCAATAGCTATATACGGTGGTGGCGAAACGTGCCTGACTTAAGTAGTGCAGATTCCATTTTTAGGGTCTTTCCAAGAAACCAGACTACGTCACTGGCTATTATGCAGATTCCATGGCAACTGTCAGGAGAAAAATATGGCTCGTACCCCATTCACTCAAACAAGACATGTTTAATTAACTTAGGTGGGACAAAATGAAAACCAGTCACAGAAAAATGTAGGACCAGCTTTTATACGAGATTCAGGTGAGTTTCAATACACTAAATTTTTAGTCGACAAAAATCAGTATCATGTCAAACCAGCGAAGCATCAAACCATGTCTGATTGACCGCCTAGTTGCCATGTGAACCTCAACTTGTTTTGCACCATTTTACACTTTCTTAAATTTGTTCCAGTTATCTGACGGAATTGACGACTAAGGGGATCATAATTGGTATCATCAAGTGTTGTTTATGTATCTGTATTAGTAGTGAAACAGCAATGTTATGCATCGACTGTGGGACCGCTATCGAGATTCGTCTTGTTTTTTCCGGTTTCGGTGCTTTGATAAATAGATTCAAGAAATGCTGACATATTCACTGTACAGCTGTATTAGTCGCCAATTTAGGGGAATCCCCGTTTTCGGCATGCCTGCAACGTCTGTTCTTGGAATAATGACACGTTTCTCGGAATCGTAACCTTAAGGTCGCCCCTCGTCTGTTACAGCCAAAAGTTTAAGTCGTAAAAGCCGAAATTAAGTCAAGGACTATCTACCTCCTTCGATGTGGCTCAAAAGAGACTTAAGATGCGTTGATCTTGAGCACAGCATCGGTGAAGGGACTTTCCCATGTTTTGATTATGAATGACGCAAATTCAGTTATTTTCACTTAGGGAAAACTCCAGATCAAAACTTTCAAGTTATGTGGCGACATCCCATTGGCTAATAGTGTAATCGTAAGTCGACTGGCCTTTTTTTTTTTTTCATAAAGCAATTTCGTCTTCAGCGTTCCATCTACCTTGAGCAACGAAAATCTGATAATGTTTTCAATTTTCATTTGGGGAGGACGCTTGGCGTTTTTTGTCCTCATCATGGCTCAGGGCTTTTTGCTTGCTTCCTATCCAGCAATTTACCTTAATTTCAATTGTTATTTGACAAGGTTATCATACATTCCCTCAATCATATGGTGGTTCTGCCTCATCCTGTTCAATCAGGCAAAACTTCGCAGACTGTTTTATATCTGGGGCTTACATGTCCTAGGTTTGGTTGTAAGCACTGTCGTCGTGTTTGGAACTGTCGAAGACAGTCTTGACAAAGACAGGTTCTTGGGGCCAAACGTTTTAAAGATGACATTTTGCATCACGCCGCTTCTTTTGTTATTGCTGCTGAACACCGCAAATGATGCTGAAGACTTCAAGGATGTTGTTTCCATGTTTTGTTTCCAGATGGTGGTAGATCTCTTCGATGCCGTCGAAATGCTCGACATCGTGTTGGATGAATATGTACACAACTATGGCATTCCAAAACAATTTGGCGCGGTGATGATCATTGTTGCATGTATCAGCTTTCTCCTTTCGCCCTGGAAAATGGCCGAACACGACTTTAAAAGCGGTAAGCCGAGGCGACTTACAGCAAAGTGGCGTTACATCGTTGAAATGGCTTTCGTAAATTTCTTATTTCTTGTCGTTCGTTTGGTGATCATGTTCAAATACGAAAAGGATGAATCCATTTTCGTCGCAAAGAATAGCATCGCCATCATACTGGGAATAATACAACTCCGAAACCTCGAGCTGAAAGAGTACTCAAGCGTGTCGACGTGTGACTCTGATGACGACTAGCAAGAACCCCTCCCCCTCCAGCAAAGTTGAAAACTGTTTCAATCAAATGTATCGCAGCTCAAGCACCAGAAAAGAACCAGTGCGTTCAAACAAAAGCCA
>NC_090875.1:14332798-14337798 GCF_036669935.1 Montipora foliosa | reverse complement strand
ATCTTAATTTCATGGACATGAAACTGATTAGCTTTTTTCCAGAACAGGAAAGAACTTTCTTTATATATTATTCTAGAAAGGGCTTAGACTTACTAGGGTTGTACCTGCCTGGAAAATTTCGATCCACTTCGCAAAATAGTAATTTTGGTCACATTAGTATTTTGCCAAATGGATCAAACCCTAACCATTTACCAATGCTAAAATTAGGCCTAAAAACAAGTCTTGGGTTTAGGCCTAAGGTTAGCTTAAAGAATGTTTAGGATTCTTTCTGTGTTTCTGTGCGTTTTGTTTCGTTTAACAAATTAGTGTAAGCCCTAATAAAGTTTATCTGATGTATCCAACAATGGACTCCCAAATTTGCCAGCCCTATCATGAACAATATATATAAACATTAACATATTTTATAACAATAAAATATCAATGATGAATGAACAGACATAGTTATTGTTCTCTTTGGGTAATGTTATCATTGTTAGTAATGACAAAATGAAACAATTTGTAACTGATACCCAATCTAAACACTGTCACAAAGTGAACACATCCCCTTTGTCACGAAATCGTCCTTTCTGAGGTTAAAAAGAAAACAATAAATATGGACCGGGTCCAAAAGGGGGGTTTATGTTTTGTCCTTTCCCTTCAAAAGGTGACACAGCTAATAAGGAATAGTATGTTTTGGAACAGGGGTGGAAATAACGTGGGTCTTATGTCTATTTTTTTAGCATGTAGCGTGACATCAAATAAACTGGTTTCAAGTGAAAGCGGCCGGTGAGGCAAAGGCGGGTGAAACACTAGTGTAGCAACACAGAAAACATGTGAAAAACTATTCTTGTAATTAAGTCTTAATATGGGTAAGTGAAAACCAGTATCCAGCTGCAAAGGTTCCAGATTAACAGTGCTGTGAATGATGCGGCCGGTGACCTCCAGCTCTAGGTAGCTAGCATGAAGATCGTCAAACTATCAATTGATTTAAACAAGAAATAGACATCGGCGGCGGATGATGTTCGTACAAAGAACACCTGAGACAGAAAGAAACTAAGAAATTCGACCATTCATAACATACCGCTGCTGGAAGTTCTGTACTGGCAATTTCGTCATGAGGTCAACAAGCAAGATTAGAGTAAATATGTCATTTATAACATTCCATAAGGCTGAATCCAGCATTTTCACATTTTAGCTGCATCGCATTGCGTCATTTGCCCTCTCGTGGAACTTGGGCTTTGAATCAGCAAACGAAATAAAATTGGTCACACTGAAGCTCCAACATAGAAATCATCATTTGTTTGCTCCACTGCAGGTTATAAATTCGGATTTTCATCGAATTTTGTAGGACGAGAGGCTGTTTCAAGTCTCTCGCTATCGGAAATATAGCCGAATTAGTCTATTTGTTATTGATGCAGTTGTTTTGTCACAGAGGGAGGTCAAATGTATTGCTCAAAGGGGTGTAGCACATTGCTTTTCAACCAATGAAATCACCGCCTCGTAATTCTATTGTCCATTTGCTGAACAGAAAACTAAATTCTGCACAGATTATAACTCGGATACCATTCAGGTATTCCGAGAAATAAGCATAAGACCGAGGTGTCAGCTGTTTTTTTATGCCAACGGATATTCAAGTTAATAGTGCCTGAGATGGCAACCGAAGGTCCTTTTTTTTGCGAGAAACGTACTGGGGCGGTTCGCAATTATCCCTGCCTCTCCAACAAATCACTAGAAGCAGGAGTTCATTAAGAGTAGCCTCTATCTCCTCTAATTCCTTGAGTCAACCCTTTCCCGAGTAAATTTATTTTTAGGAACAGGTTTTTCCCGCGAAAAGTATCATAATTCCCTTGACGCTGAGATAGCTCTGTTTTGATTGGCTTTTACAACAGTGAGTATGCTGAATCTCCCAAGGGAGGTGTTCTATAAATAAATCTACTCGGGAAAGGGTTGACTCCGACGCCAAGTACTACTAGTGGGAGGAGAATTTCTTCTTCCGTCATTTTGGAAAAGTTGTTCGTCCCATTGTCCAGCGAGTTTTTTCTTTCTGGAGCTAACTGCGCCTGCGTGTGTCACTTCTCTTATGCTCCTGCAACATGTTTGAACTTTGTCATGCTCATGTTTATGTCGCAGTGTAAACCAGGCTTTAGGGACTTTTAAGATCTGCGAAGCCGAGAAAAACTTCACGTTGACATATAACTTCGCACTATCGTACGGAGGCAGTGCGGCCCAGTGGTCAGAGCTCTTGCCTTGAGATCAGGAGACCCCGGGTTCAAGACCCATCATGACCACTCGTTGAATTTGATCGTGGTAGTCCCTGGTTCAACGTGGCGCGCGGCTGCACTGGTAAATAGCCAACTGGTTTGCCTCCGGCAAGTTGGGATTCTTAACAGTTGTTGCTTCGTTGATTTCGTTTGATTGACCCTTAAAAGCCCCTAGGGGGAGGTTTTAATTAAGTATGTATATCTTCCGCGATTATTCCATCTCCTTCATGTCCTAAAATGTGGACAAAGTATCCTAAAAATAAATTGGTGCGAGCGGTTTGAGAGTAAAAATATATACAATGAAAGGTTCGTATTTATACGCTCTTTGACAATTGGTGATTTCACATCGTTGTTGTGCAGAGTACAGCAAACTTTTGTGCCGCACGTGCACTACGATTATTTTTCCTTTTTTAACCAATGATTATTCTTGTTTTTTGGCGTTCTCGTCGACGACCGCGTTGTAGATCTTGAAGTCCCTGATAATGAAGATGAAGGTTCCCGGCAAATTTGCAAGTGAACAATTCTGAACAAATCTCAGTCCAGACATCATTTATTCCGTTATTCTTGAGTAGGAGTAGAGGTTTCATTTAATTAAGAGTAAACTCTTGATGCTAGTTAAAAATATCAAAATTACTCATATTAAGGACTCTTTAAGAAAACGTTTTCACTGTCCATGCATTTGACTGTTCAAGGGCGTTATGTTTTTACCAACTTGACCCATCTATGGGGCCTACGATAAATAATTTACCAATAAATACTGTAATAATATCCTTTGAGAACTACACTTTTTTTCCAAGAGAACAACATTTGAAGAAAACTATTTTTAAACATTATAGAAAGATACCCATTTCTGTCATCTCAAGAATTAGAGACGCGTGTGAACCTTGTAGGGAACAGTTTTAAACCTTATACGAACAATTTTCTTTGCGCACGCATGCACAAATAAGTAAATAAATAAATAAATAAGTGAATAAATATCCACATGTTTATGTATTCCAGCACTCGCCAACGTCCCCTTTGACTTACGGCCGTTTTTGCTAAAGCCGCGCGTGCACACGGACGCAACAACTTCCAATAGTGTCGGGAGTTGTTGGTTCTGCAGATGCTGAATGGTGTTGGCAGTTCTATACAAACGGACGCAACAACTCCCAGCATTGTTTGGAGTTGTTGGTTCTGCAGATGTTGGATGGTGTTGGCAGTTCTATGCAAACGGACGCAACAACTACCAACAATGTAAGGACGTGCAGTTATCTAGTACAATTTTCTGTAAACTATGAAACGCCTTTTTTTAACGTATCTTAAACTCTACCAGATAACTTTTTGTGATACTCGCTCAGAAATTAAAGAATTTAGGGAGCTTTTCAACAAAGAAATAAAAATGGTAGGTCACCGACTTAGTTTTTCAGATAATTTTCAAAAACTGAAATTTAGAGGGCCCTTTTGCGGACCTAGCGAGTTGCCATGGTAACCGATATGACGTAAAAGGTGCCCTTAAAGTATTACCCAACAATAGAGTTGCAAAGATATTTATATTTTGCCTACACTATGAAATATCCTTCTTTGATATCCTTCATCGTTTCACAAACACTATAACAAATAAAAACCCTTTTGAGCCTCCTCAAGCTCCCTAATGTTGGAAAAGCTGTGAAAAGGATCCAACTTTTTTGCGCTACGCTTCCGTGATCACGGAACAAAAAAAATGTTGGGAGTTGTAGGCTCAAAACGTTTTCCTGGTTTCAAACTTCCTGCAACTACATGCAACAGAGTGAACAGTGCAAAAAACAAAGGAACATGTAACACCCAACAATGTTGCGTCCGTTTGTTTGCGCGGGGCTTGAGATGATTCGATGATTCGATGATCCGATGCTACTCTGATTAAAGATTAATTTACGCAATTTTCAAAGTTACGATTTGAAATTCAATGTATGAAGATTAAGAGTTTCTGAGATAAAAATCAGTGATGTTCATTCAACTGAATAATCCTGACGTTTGCGTTTGTCGCACGAAACTGTAAACATAAATACTTAAGTCCGTATCACGGTCATAAACCTCTTTCTTTTCGACTGGCAACAAATTTTCTGATGAAGCGAATGATCATGTATGGGTCAATGTTGACATTAACAGTCTGAAAGGAAAAAAAATTCATAAGTGAGTTTCAAAAATCGAACAAGAAGTGGATTCAACGCTATTTTCTACTTTCTCAAATCCCGTAATACACCTACATAATACAAATTGAAAACAATGATTATGCAAAATGTTGGGCAGGTAAACAAGATCTATTATGGGATTTGAGAAAGAAGAGAATAGTGAAGGAAGGCCCGGGCCAAACAAGGTTCCCAGTACTCGGATCTGATAAGACATCAACGGATGACGAAACAACATCATGTGCACAAAACGGCCCAAATCTACACCTGCAAGCAATATGGGAGAGACTGTCGGCTTCCCACTTTGGCCTGCGCAGCTAGATATCAGTGATGTTCGACATCGAAAAGGACGCAAACTTCATGGTCTCCAAGGCCGAAGAATACCCGCCCAATGACGAAGCTACTCAACGAGAAATTATCAAACTACACCGTTAAAACTCAAATGATGGCAAACTCATCCCTTTCACACCCTCTCAACATGCACCGACAGATGACAAATTAGAATGCTTCTGTTACGAAGCCAGGCTGTTCCTTAAAGTCATATGCCCACCAATAAGCATTTTGCGTTCAAAACTTGTCAGAAGACACACTACACGCTTTCCCTCGCCTAGAGGCA